>NC_061851.1:17632248-17647248 GCF_019202785.1 Penaeus chinensis | reverse complement strand
ATATATACATACACACATGCATATATATATATATATATATATATATATATATATATCTTTCAATATATATATGCATGTATATATATATATATATATATATATATATATATATATACATATATACACATACATATACACACATATCTGTGTGTAGGTGTGTGTGTGTGTATATCTATATATATATTTATATATGTATATATATACATGCCTATATATATCTATCTATCTTTCAATATATATATGCATATATATGCATATATATATATATATATATATATATATATATATATATATACATACGCACACATATCTGTGTGTATGTGTGTATATATATATACATATATATATTTATAGATAGATAGATAGATGGATAGATAAATATATATAGATAGATAGATAGAGAAGTGTGTGTTTGTGTATGCGAGCGTGCGTGTGAGTATATGTATATATATATATGTATGTGTGTGTGTGTCAGTGTGTGTAAGTATGGATATGTATATACATATCCATATACATACTGTGTATATATATATATATTTATATACATATATTTATATATATATGTATGTATATGTATATATGTATATATATATATATATGTATGTATGTATGTATATATATATTCATATATATACTGTATTTTGATGTGTACACACACACACGCGCACGCGCAAGAGAGAGAGAGAGCACACATCTATATGTGTGTGTGTGTGTGTGTGTTTGTGTGTGTGAGTTTGTTTGTGTGTATGTATTGTTGTTACTGTTATTATTACTTTTATTATTATTACCCTTTTCATCATTAACATTCATACTAGGACTTGGAAATCCAAGCAACAAATCCTGTGCTTGGGATGCAAAGGCCAGAGGGACCGGTCGTCCGTTGGGGGAGGGGGGGAGGGGGAGGGGCCTGACACCCCCCACCTAGACCCCCCCCCCCCCCAAGACCAGGGCTGCCTTAATTGTTACGGCCTCCGCCTGTAGTTCTAAGGCGCTGTCCGACACCCTCACGGCCACAGCGTTGTCCTTGGCTGCGAATGCTTTGCCTGCAGCACGGTCATCAGGTTTAACTGAGCCATGAAGTATGTGATACTTCTCAAGGGAGTGATTGCTCAAGTCCCCCTTCTCCTATTTACAACAGAAAAAGGAAATCAATTACAACATATACTGTGCTCATGGTGACTCGAGATTGATATGGATTCCAAATGAGTCATCGATGCATTATACCACAAGCAAATGAGAACTCTGTGTGAGTGAAAAATCCAGAAGTTATTCGCAGCGAGCCTATGATCGATTCGGAGCATATCAGTAACTTGTCTTACCCTCTTGGCTGCCAACATGTTAATTTGAGTATCCAGAGACAAAGGTTATCAAGGTGATCCTACTGGACTCATTTTGGATTCATTCGTATCTTTTTATCTCTCAAAGGATTATATAAAGAAAGAAAAAAAAAAAAAAAAAAAACGATACCATATCTACACTTAATGCCTGATTTTATTCAGGAAGTAAATACATTATCAACAAATTTTCAGTCATACAGTCGACCTGTGACAGGCACGCGAGTGTGTCAGAGATAGTTTTGCTGTGCAGAGATAATCTAATGTGGAAATGTGAAAAAAAGTAGTAAACGCTATTGATTAACACAAATTAATATAAAATAAATTACGATAAGGTACATTGGCACGATAGGGTTTGGAACACACCTGAAAGAACAAATGATGATCAGGCAACCATCTACTAGTGTATTTATTTAAGCCTTCTGTGGAAGAGTAAAAAATCAAACGCGTTGGACTTAGACTAATGACGTCATTAATCCTCATAGATGCTGATTGGCTGGTGAATGCACTGCCAGGCATATGGCGAGTTAGGGAAAAACTATCAAACACCTCATGCCACACAGTACACTCAAGTATCAACAAGGGCCGCACGACTTGTCCAGTCTCTCTCTCTCTCTCTCTCTCTCTCTCTCTCTCTCTCTCTCTCTCTCTCTCTCTCTCTCTCTCTCTCTCTCTCTCTCTCTCTCTCACTCCCTGCCTCCCTTCCTCTCTTCCTTCCTCCCCCCCCCCCCCTCTCTCAGGGGCGTCATTTCAGCAAACAGCTCTCCGAAAATTGTTTTTGAAAAATTACCATTCTAGAAGCATTTTTAAGTTATGAACAGAGCCCGCTCCTTCCTACCCCCCCAAGAAAAAAATATGCTCCTGCTCTCTCTCTCTCTCTCGTCTCATTCAGACCCCCCCCCCCCCTCCCCCAATGACGCCCTTGCTCTCTCCCTCAGTTTCTCTGTTTGTCTCTCTCTTTCTCTCTCTCTCTCTCTCTCTCTCTCTCTCTCTCTCTCTCTCTCTCTCTCTCTCTCACTCTCTCTCTCTCTCACTCTCTCTCTCTCTCTCTCTCTCTCTCTCTTTCTCTCTTTCTCTCTTTCTCTCTTTCTCTCTTTCTCTCTCTCTCTCTCTCTCTCTCTCTCTCTCTGTTTCTCTCTCTCTCTCTCTCTTTCTCTCTCTCTCTCTCTCTCTCTCTCTCTCTCTCTCTCTCTCTCTCTCTCTCTCTCTGACGAGCGAACTAAGCACAACCAGTTTCTTGGGCGCTACCAGCTGTCCGAGAATTGTTTTTGAAAAATTACTATTCTAGGAGCATTTTAAAGCTATGATCAAAGCCTCCCCCCCCCCCAAGAAAAAATACACCCCTGCTCTCTCTCTCTCTCTCACTCTCTCCCCCTCTCCCTCCCTCACCCCCTCCCTTCCTCCCTCCCTCTCTCTCTCTCTCTCTCTCTCTCTCTCTATATATATATATATATATATTTTTTTTTTTTTTTTTTTTTTTTTTTTTCTCTTCACACATCCACCCACTCCTCTCTGCCAATGTCTCTCGTTTGGGTCCATGAGCTTCTGCATGGATATAAAGACAGAACATTTCATTTTAACTATATACAGATCTAACAAGAAGAATCATAAAGTTTATATACCGGTCAGCACTTATCATTTCTTTTAGCTGCCGTGGCTGGTATTTTCGTAAAATTGTATCAATTTCATTCTCGCTCTGAGGAGAGAGGTCTTACCCCGGTTATATGACAATGACGCATCGTTCGATTACAGTAACGACAAATTTTTTTTTTATTTCATCAGCTTATATGAGCATGTTTATTTAATTTCATTCACTTTCCAAAAAAAAAAAAACTTAGATTTTATCATATATTGCTACCAAAGCCAAATTACAACTTTATACAAACACATGTCAATATTATTGTCAGTATACAAAATTGAAGAGATTAATTGAGACGCCGTGTGTTTTAGAGGGAAAGTTTCCAAGTGCTTCCAATGACTCTATCAACAACGAAGATAATCTCAGTGTTCATAGTTTATTTCTTTGATCTCTGAATACAAAATGATCTAGAAATATATTTAACGCATTTCCGTCGTAAAATATAAGCACGGCTAGGTTTTTGCGGGGAAAAAATATATACAATTAAAACGAGGTGGGCCTCCAGCAACGAATTTCAGGCTTGTTTTCAGGCTAAATGGGCGGAGTTTAAGCGATGACGTAAAATAGCCCAACGCGTTGCAGAAAGTCTGAACGGCTCTCCCAGGCGTTGGGAAAAATCCAACGCGTTGATGTTGTTGTATTTTTATACACCACAGACACCCTTACAGGTTAAAAGTACAAGTCCTCCTCCTTTCCGTTTTATTTTCCAAGTAGTGTCCTTTATATCATTTACTCATATCCACCATTTCCGATTTTTTTTCCACTTGCGTAATTTTTTTAGAAAATCAGTTATACAATGCAAAGATGCAAGTGTTAGTGCAGTTTACTTTCACTAAATAAACACAACAGAAAAAAAGTCAGCCGTCATTTTATTAGTTCATAACACATTTCTGGCACGCCATTTCTTACTGTGGTTGTTTTAACACAGTGACTTGAGAGTTAGCCACCTCTCGCTCGTCCCTGACACCACGCTTTACTGAATGAGAAGCAGTGTACAAGGTGGAATCAAAACAGGGTCTCTGGGTCTTGGTTTGATGCCCTACTAGCGCCCTCAGATGCTGCCTTCGTACACCTGCAAAAAGCATGCATTGTGCAGTGTCTACATCATAAGGCAGTCTTGCTGTGAAGAAAACGTCAGACAGCGCATATTATTATTGATATCATAATTGGTCTTATTATACTTACCCTTAGTATTATTATTGTTTATTTTTTTATTAATAGTAGTAGGAGTAGTAGTATTAGTATTATCATTATTCTGATTGTTGTTATTGTCATTATTAATTTCATGTCAATGATAATAAAATGATAATTAATAATAATTATTGCTATCATCATTCTTATTGTTTTCACTGTTATTATTGTTATTGTTATAGTTATTCTTATTCTTGCCATTTTATTATTATTACTATTATCATCATTATCATTATTATTATTATTATTATTATTATCATTATTATTATTATCATTATTATTATTATTATTATTATTATTATTATTATTATTATTATTATTATTATTATTATTATTATTATTATCATCATCATCATCATCATCATCATTATCATCATCATTATCATCATCATCATCATTGTTTGTTATTATTATTATCATTATTATCATTCATTCTGATATTATTATTATCAATTCTGATATTATTATTATTATTATTAAAATAATAATATCAATAATGATAATGATAATAATAGTAATGAAGATCTCACTGGCATTCTCTTTTGTAGACTGGAGATTGATTTGAAGGCCTCAAAGAAACAATGGATGTTGTTGGTGTTTGCATAGCCTTGGATCTTACGGCCTTTCCTAGCCACCCTTTATTTACCATGTTTCTCAGTTGTCTCTTCATTTCTGCTGTTTTGCTTTTGTACTTGTTCTTTAAGGTATGGGACTGGGGATGTGTGAGAAGGATTTTCCGCTTCTCTATCTGTAAACTGTAGGTTGAAGGGGCATTCTCATCAAACCAGTCTTGGAGGCGACGTTTGTTGAATTTATGTATTGAAGAGAGGTGTTGAGTTTTCCTCAACAATGTTTGGGTTTGGCAATTTTGGCAATTCGTTTGCTAACTTTTGTGTTATTCCCTACATAACACCTAAACAATGGTTTAGGTGTTATGTAGGGATTTGGTGTTAAGCCTTATTACGGTTGCTTGTCTTCTTTGTTGCTTGCTGGCCGTACATGCGATCCGACTTGTGTTAATTCTTTGGCTGGAAGAGTGTTTGCCATTACCAGCTGGTACTCCGAGCAGGAAATATGTGTACACACAGACACACACACATGTACGTATACGTACACACACACACACACACACACACACACACACACACACACACACACACACTAAAAAAAATAAAGGTTATGTAAATAGTAAAGGCAGGAGGGAGGAAATCGATGGAGAAAAAATGAACAGCCAGAAAAGTAAGGAATTTCTTAGAAGAAATCTCAATGGGACTTAGAAAATGAGATTGCGACTCACGTATATTTTCAATAATAGCTTACGCAAGGGAAACATGAATATTTAACAACAATATTATAAAATGAATAAAGCAACTAAGATGTGGTGTTATCGGAGCTTATTGAAAACTTATTGGACGGATAGCGGTACAGATGAAGAGGTAAGTTTGATGAATATCATTGCTAAAAGCAACATGTGGTTTGCTCGATGTGCAAAGTTTGGCAAAGGGAAAAAGGAAGACGAAAGAAGAAGTGAAATGAGGATGTTAAATACTGGGGTGGGATTTCCAGCTTTGGAGCAGTATAAAGAAAATGAAAAAAAAAAAACATACAGAAAGAAACAGACAAACAAATGAAAAAGAAAGAAAGAAAGAAAAGAAAAGAAAAAAAAAAATACACACACACACAAACACACACACACACACACACACACACACACACACATATACACACACACACACACACCTAAGGATCCGAAACCAAAGTACTTCGAAAGAAGGTGCCATCCTAGCCCTTGCTAGGATGGCACTGGATCATTAGTGTTATTGTCAATATTATATTATTACTGTTATTATTATTATTACTATAATTATTATTATCATTATTATTACCATCATCATCATCATTGTTGCTGCCGTTACTGTTGTTATCCCTATTATTATTAATACCATTATTATCAGTATCTTCACCATCACTTCGATTTTACATGAAGGTGAAGTATGCAACACCTAAAAACGTCAAAATCCCCTGCGAAAGCGTGTCCTGTCTGCTTAGGTGCTGAGTCAAGCCATTGACAATATCGTGTAACCTATTTTTAAGATGAAGAGGATAAGGTTCTACTTCTCTCACACTCCTCGGGTTCCAAGAATGTCTTAAATTATGGCGCTAAGCTAGATGGAGAAGGAAACGGGAAGAGGCTTGAAATACTAAACAGAAACTTTGAAGGAAAAGAAAGCGAAGTAATGGAACAGGAGTTGATTATTATTATCATTATTATCATTGTTACTATTATCATTATTGTTTTTATAATAATAATAATAATAATAATAACAATGATAATGATAATAATTATTATTATCACTATTATCATTATTGATATTATTATCATTGATATTACCATTATTACTATCACTACTACTACGACTATCATCATCATCATCATCATCATCATTATCATTATCATTATCATTATCATCATCATCATCATTATTTCTATAGTTATTAGTATTATCATTAATTCAGTTTTCTATCTTTATTATTGTTAGCATTTTTTTATTGTAATGATTATCACCGTTTTTACTATCCCCATTATCTCAATAGTATAATTTTTACTATTACTATAATAATTGTTATTATTATCATTACTGTCATTATAATTGTTGATACTGGAATTATCATGATTAATAATTGTAATTTTAGGTATATCAATATTGATATCAAATTCATAATCAAAACCATCACGTCTAAGCATAGACAGACAAGTTCTTTCGATCACAGAATGGTTTCCTGTTTCGCGTCGAAATCACAGCTTGCGGGTTGAGAGACAGGACCGTGGCTAGCGAGTGCAGGTAAGGCGACCTGCCTTCGATGATGCTGGCCAGAGAACCGCTTTGTATTTTACCACGGACAAAATGCAGGCAGGAGAGAGAGGGGGGAGAGATAATGGAAAGGAACAGGTTCGACGAATCGGAGAGAGAAAGAAATGTAAGAATGTGAGATAACGCACTAGAGATAAGCGCGCTGGCAGCACAAAGATAGGAATGGGAAACGAAAAGAAGAAAATTTGTACATCACTTTTAGAGCATGATATCAGATATCTGAAGAAAAAAAAAAAAATGCACGGAAGGTGGTTAATAATTACAATGAGTATTACTGACACAAGATACAAGAATACATATATTTTTATATATATATTTCCTATTAAGATGACGTCATAACTGCTTCTGCGCAGATGGAAGGTGTCACCTAATATTTAAATCAGGTGTAAAACAAATTTACCATGTGCAACGCGCCACGTCCCGAGAGAGACGATGATCTTGCTCACGACGAGCCCTGATGCTCCACGTGTCCTCTTGTGCCCGTCCGTAGCGTCGGGGTATGTCGTCGATACCCCATGATAAGAATCTTCCCGAGTTTATTCATGGGGGTTTGAGTACTCCGTCGCGCGCTTATCGCCATAAACTCATTAGTGGAATATCAGCATTTGCATTTTTTTTTTTTTATATGAATTCATGCTTGGAATTTTCTTGAATTAACATCCATGACGTTAGTAATGATGATGATATTGACAATGTGATGACAAGAGTGAAAAAACAAGACCAAACAATAATGATATTAACGATAGTAATGATCATTATAAACCTAATAAATTATATTATAATAATGATATAAATTATAATAATGATAACATAGCATATAACATTAAAATAACAATGATGATAATGATAATATTAATGAAATATAATAATGATTGTAGTAACAATTAAAGAAATAATAAAAATAGTGATAAAAATTATAATGAGAATACTAATACTACTAACCTGATTATGATGATGATGAGGATGATGATGATGATGATGATGATAATATTAAATGATAATATAATAATAGTACTACTAATAATGATGATAATAATAACAATTATTATTGTTATCAGGGATAATAATCCTATTCATAATAATAATAATAATAATAATAATATTCATAATAATAATAATAATAATAATAATATTCATAATAATAATAATAATATGCATAATAATAATGATGATGATGTTAATGAAATGAAAAGAAAAGGAAAAAAAAAAAATATATAATAATGATAGTAATAATAATAATAATAATGGTAATAGTAAAAAAAATATTACTGACAATAATGATTACAGTAATCAAAATAATGATTATAATAATTATGATGATAATAATGATAATGATAGTAATAATAATGATGATAGTAAAAATAATATAACTGGCAATAATAATAATCATAAAAATTATAATAATGATAATAATAATGATAATGATAATACTAATATTATTATTAATAACAACAATAACTACAATGGAAAGTAATGATAATGATGATGATAATAATAATGATAATTATACTACTACTACTAATAATAATAATGATATTATCAATAATAACAATAATAATAATAAAGAAAAAAATATAATAACAAAATAACTAACTAAATAATGCTAATATTAACAAACCTAATAATAATAGTAATGCTGATATTAATGTCAATAATAATAATGATTATGATAAAAAATAATAAATAAAAGAAAAAATAATAATGGTAGTAGTAGTAATGATAATGATGATGATGATAATAATAATAATAATAATAATAATAATAATGATAATAATAATGATAATGATGATAATAATAATAATAATGATAATGATATAACAATAATAATAGTGATAATAATAATGATGATAATAATAATAATAACAATGATAACAATAATAATATAAGATATAAATGAAAAATATAACTATGATAATAATAATAAAAAAGAAAAGAAAAATAATAAGAACAATGATAACAATAACGATACCAATAACAATAATACTAATGATAATAATGATCCTAACAATAATGATAAAATTATGATGATTATAGTAATTATTGTAATACTAATAGTAGTAGTAGTGATAACAATAATAATGATAAAAATGATAATAATATTAACAATAATGATGATAGTAACAATAATAATGATAATAATATCAACGATAATGATAATAGTAACAATAATAATGATGATAGCAATAATAAATAATAATTATCATAATAATAATTATAATTGTGTTAGCATTAATGATAATGATAATGATTGTTATGATAATAGTAATAAAATGATAATAATGGTAATGATAATAATAATAATAATAATAATAATAATAATAATAATAATAATAATAATAATATTAATTATAATAACAATGAAGAAGAAAAGTGAAGAAAAAATAATTATAATAATAGGAATAATGATAGTAATAGTAACAGGATTAATAACGGTATTGGTTATTTTAAAGCTAATTTCAAAATTAATCTATTCTGTTAGGAATCCTTTTACAGAGCTGGAAGCTACCCTGGCTGTAAACGAATCCGAGATGAAAATCCGTCCACTGCGCGAAAACGCTATGTCGGTATTTCATTTGCCGAAACAAAAACTGTTATATATTCACTGGTAAACTCATTGCTTAGAATCTTAAAAAAAAAAAAAAAAGATTATATATCATGATAAACACAAAATTAATGATTAAGTACAAAGATATATTGCATCGAAAATGATAATTCCGATAAACGTTCATTTGACTAACGAACATAAACATCAACCCACTCCGACACGCCAAAAACATGGAGCTCTCTTCGGAGGTTATTTACACCTTGCTGGATAGAGTGAGAGCCAAAGAGCCGTTGTGGAACACCAGTCATAAGGAATATAAAAGCAGGAACTTGAAAAGAACACTAATGGATGAATTAAGCAATGAACTCCGTCATATAAGCTTCCTCTATGGAAAGCGCCTTTGTTTTCTGTTATGAAAGCTGACTGAGACGATGGTTCTCTCGAAAGGAACACTGAAAGTAGTGTGACCAATCCCTCTCTCTAGCTGGCCAGCCCTCGACGATCCTATCAGGGGATCCTAGGACAGAATAGACTAGTGTGACCTTCGCTTAAGGCCGTGCTAACTGCAAAGTGGTCAAACTGTATATACAGATGTCCGTTAGCGGAAGATAGGGTTAGAGAGGATATATGTATAATATGAAGGATTAAATATTAATCCCGCTCTAGTGTATTATTTATTCAGTTTCCTTAGATTACTTATATACAATGAGGACTTACAAGAATGTTTGACAACATCACGATGCAAATAAACAAACATTTATAAGTTTTAAAGATATTATATTTTACAAATTACACATATCAATACTATTTACAGTGTGATAAATAAAATAAAATATACCAGAAATTCGTGACTAGGCGATTTTCAGGGGAAACTATGATCTTACTTCAATTATTATTTTTATTATTATTATCATAATAATAATAATGATTCATAATGATAGTAATAATAATAGTTATTGTTGCTATTATTATTACTATAATTATTATAGTAATAATATTATCATAATAAACATTATTATTATTATAGGAGCCAGACAGGTAGGTACAGGTAGCTAGAGACAGAGAGGCGTGTGTGTATGCATTATAATAATAATAATCATCATTATTGTTATTATTACTATTATTATTACTATTATGGCGATGAGGATGATAATAGTTATAGTAATAATAATAATAAAAAATAATAATGTTAGTAATGATAATAATAGTGCTAAAAATAATAATGATAGAAGTAATAAGATAATAATGAAAATGATAATAATCATAATAACAACAATGCCAATAATAATAACAATAATGATAATAGTGGCAATAATAATAGTAATAATAAAGATAATAATAATGATAATGATAATAATAATGATAACAATAACGATAATAATAATGATTATGATAATAGCAGTAATAATAATTAAAATAATAGCAATAGTAATAGTAGTAGTATTACTATTAATAATAACAAAAATAATAACAACAACAATATTAGTAAAAGTAGAAATAATAATAATCACGATAACGAAAATAGTAATATGCAATAATGATAAACAATAATAATGGCAAAAATAATAGAAATAATGACAATAATATTGATAATAACAATTATAACAACGATGAAAAATAATAGTTGCAATATCTGTGATAATGATGAGGGTATGATATAAGCAATGGTAATCATAATAGTAATGTTGATAACCATAATGATAACCATTTATCATAAAATAATGATAGTAATAATGATAATAATAATAATGATTATGGTAATAATGATAATAAATATAATGATAATAATAATGATGATATAATAATAATTATGATATTAATGATAATAGATATAATGATATTAATAACAATAATAAGAATTTATGGTAATGATCATAACAATAGTGATAAGAATGAGAATACAACAAAGAATAAAGAAATAATATTGGTAATAACAATGATAATAACAACAGCAACATAATGATAATCATAATGATATATATAATAGCACTTATAATAGTAAGAATGGTTATGATAATACTAAAAGTAAAGATAATGATATTAATGATGCTGCTGCTGCTGCTGATGATAATAATAATAATAATAATAATAATGATAATATTAATTAAAATGATACTACTAATACTACTTATAATGATAATAATAATTAGAATAATGATAATAATAATAAGAATAATGGTAATAAAGGTAATGATAAAAACGACAATATTAATGATAATCATCATCATCTTCATCATTATCAAAGACAATGATGATAAGAACAATATTAATAACAGCAATATAATAATAATGATAGTGATAATAATTATAACATTAGTGATGATGATGACGATAATGATAATAACAATAATAGTAATAATTATAATAATGCATAAAAATAAGAATGATAGTAGAATAATCATAATTTTCATTATTAATATTACTATCCAAATTTTTATTATTACATAATTATTGCTATTAGTAGTAGTAGTAGTAGTAATATTTTGTATCATTATCACCATCATCATTATTATCATTATTATTATTATTATTATTATTATTATTATTATTATTATTATTATCATTATTATTATTGTTGTTGTTGTTGTTGCTGCTGCTGCTTTGTTGTTGTTATTATTATTATCATTATTATTATCATCTATATTATCATTATCATTATTTTCATTATTATTTTTATTATTATTATTATTATTATTGTTATTATTGTTATTATCATCATTGTTATTATTGTTATACTGGCAATTATAATAAGTAAAAAAGATAAAATAATATAATGATAATGAGAAATTTGGAAATGTAATGATAACAAAATAATAAGATTAAAAATGACAATAGAAAAGTAAAAATGATAAAGATGATACTCAACAGCAACAACAATAATAAAAATAATGATAGTTATTAATAAGTATAAGAATAAGAATAATAAGAATAATACCAATGATAATGATAATGTTAACAATGGTGAAAATACTAATAAATGATGATGATGATGATGATGATAAAGATAGTTAGGATAATTATAGTAAATAATTGCTCTAATGGTGATAATAACTATAATAATAATGATAATGATAAAAATGATAACATTAATAATAATAGTAATAATAATAATGATAATAATAATATTAATAATAATGGTGATGCTGATCATGACAATAATAATGGTGATTATAAGAAAAATGAAAATAATAAAACCAATAATAATGCTAATGATAGGAATGATATAATGAAGACAGCAATGGCAATAATAATAATGATGATGCTAATATAACTGAGAATAATGATAGTGATAATAATAGTCAATTATGACAATGATAAGTAATAATATGATAAATATTAATGATAATGATAAATGATAATGATGATGCTGATGAATAATGAAAACGTTGGTAAGAATGATTATACTAACAACAATAATAAAGATAAGAAAAGAAAATTATAGTAATAGTAATATCGATAATAGCTATAATACTAATAATAGCAAAAATGATAATGACGATGATGATAATAAGAATAAGGAGTATAATAATAATACTGATGATGATGATGATGATGATGATGATAGTAATAATGATAATGATAATAATAATAACGACAAAACAGCAGCAGCAACAACAACAACAGTAATGATAATAATGATGATAATAATAACAATAATAATAATAATGATACTACTACTAATAATAATAACAATAATAATGATAGTAATAATAATTATGATAATAATGATAGCAATAATAGTAATAATAATAATAATAATAATAACAATAATAATAATAATGATAATAATAATAATAATGATAATAGTAATAATAATAATAACAAAAACAATAATGATATTAATAATAATAATAATAATTATAATAATAACAATAATAATAATAGTAATAATAATAATAATAATAATAATAATAATGATAACAATATTAACAATATCAATAATAGTAATGATAATGATAATAACGATAATAATAATAATAATAATAATAATAATAATAATAATAATAATAATAATGATAACAATAATAATAATAATAATAATAATAATAATAATGATAATAATAATAATGATAATAATAAAAATGATAATAATAATAATGATAATAATAATAATAATGATAATAATATTGATAATAATAATGATATAGAAAAATAATAGATAAAAGTAATAACGAAACGAAAATTATGATAATAATAAATATTATATTATGACTATAATGATATTAATGATAAAAATATAGTGGTAATAATAATAGTGATAATGATACCAATGATAATAATGATGGTGACAATGAGGACGACGAGGATGATAATAATAACGATAGTGATTATAATGATAGTAGTAATAATAATGATAATATTATCAGTAAGAGAAATAATAATAATGATAGTAATAACAATTATAATTATTATATCAATGATAATAACAAAAACACTAATAACAATAATAATGAGGATGATAATAATAATGATGATAATAATGATAACAATGATGTTAATAATAATAATAATTATTATTATTATTATTATCATTATTATCAATATCATTATCATTATCATTATTATTATTATTATTATTATTATTATTATTAATACCATTATCATTATCATTATCATTATCATTATAATTATCATTATTATTATTATTGTTATTATCATCACCATCATCATCATCATCATCATCATCATCATCATCATAATGTTTAAAGTTTTAAAGTTTAAAGTTTAAAGTTTAAAGTTTAGTTTTGTTTCCATTTATTACAATGGATATTCTTGGTGTGACATATTGTCTGTTTCATTTTGCTTCTAAACCATCCCCTGTGTGCAAGGAATGGCCGGGTTTACCATCCACTGGCGGCGAGGGATTCGAACTCAGGTCAGCAAGATTACTAGACGAGAACGCTACTACTACTAATATTAATAATAATCATAATGTGTCCTATTTTTACTATACAGTAATAAAATAAAAAAAGGTGTTAGTAATAAAATTTATTACAATCAATATTATTCCAAATATCATTATAACTATTATCAAAATAATACCAATTTTATTGTAATAACATCATAATTATCATAATTATCATTATGATTATTATCATTATTATTTTTTATTACTTATATCATTGTTACTACTTTATAATTATTGTTATTGTCATCATTATTAATAATATCAATATCATTAGCAAGGTTATAATTATTATCATAGCGGTGATGATAATAATATTAGAAATATCTTTAATGACAGTTGCAGCATATTCAGCGCTGTCAACTTTTCATTCACATGAAACCTCATCATAAGCGTAGAATTTGACTGACCTGAGATAATATCATCATGCTCTGTTATATGATCATAGGTTCTAATCAAAGAATAAGAAATATTCGAAGGAAATGCGATCATGCCGACTCTAGGTGATATGA
>NC_061851.1:17619748-17624748 GCF_019202785.1 Penaeus chinensis | reverse complement strand
CCACTCTTTGCTATGCTCTAGACGTTTTTATTGAATAGCTACTTATAAGCAATACATACGACTTTATAATATTCTATAAATAATGGAGTCAACATTAAGTTTTTCTATGAAATACGTAGTTACAAAACTAGATGTGAACTATCGAATGTGAACTATGTATGAGTCTACAGTTACGAATGGAGTTGCTGATTTAAAGATTATCTGCCGAAAATGGTCCTGTTATAATCATTTGTGAAAATTTCGAATGATTCTGTGAATTCGAGATTTTTTTTTCTTTGTCCATATATATGTCCCATGTACTCAGCTTATTTCTTTCTTATCACATTCATTTGTTTTGTCTGAATTTGTATGAATCACTTTCAGTGTGCTTAGCTTGTCTTTGTCTTGACCATTAGTTCAGCATTACAGTATTGTGCATTTGGTCGGTGTTGTTTGGACAGGCACTAACATCAAAATGAGGCGGTAATCGTTGACTGCCAATCACCACCATAGATACTGTATGAAGGAAGATCAAATAAAATAAACGTATGTTCCATGGCTGGGTGACCTTTAGCAAGCAATGGGCTGAATACCCTGAGCCTTCCGTCCACCTTTAAGAAGGTATTATGTCACTTCGCGAAGCGTTTCTGCCGGTCATGCGAGGAGCAGGGAAAAGAGGCACAACCGCTGAGAAAACGAAGGTTTGACGCCCAAGCAGCGTGGCGCCTTATCTTGAGATAAGTGTGTAACACTCTCCATTAATATCTCGTGTGTTAAAAGAGACGAAAACATTTACACGGCGGGAGTGAAAACAATACTTTATTTTTCTCTGGTTTAAGTAATCAACCAGTTATAACGATCTTTATATCCCTCAATAAATTACGATGCTGTGAAACTGATATTTTCCACTGATGAGCAGATGATAATAGAAACAGGAGCAGGAGAGTTGCCGGTGAATAAACAGATGAGACTAAGCATTTATTTATTTATTCATTCATATGTATGTATGTGTGTCTGTATGTATGTCTGTGTATTTATATATTTATATATATTAATACATATGTATATTTATATATATATGTAAATATATAAATATATAAATGTATATTTATTTATATTGAAATATATATACACATTTATTTATCTATTTATGTATATATATGTATATATGTATATATATGTATATATATATGAATAAATGTATATATATGTATATATATAAGTAAATACACACACACACACACACATAAATGTGTGTGTGTGTGTGTGTGTGTGTGTGTGTGTGTGTGTGTGCGTGTGTGTGTACTTACTTATATATATACATGTATATACATACATGACTTAGTTAGAGCACTGGGCTCCGACCTTCGTGGTCCCGAGTTCAATTCCCCATCGCGGTAGTCGTAAAACTGCTGCGCTCTGACTGCTGGCTCGAGCCCGAGAAAACGAGATATCGCCTTGAGAAGTCAAATGCAGGTTGGCGCGCCGAACCGCGGTTGATTAGGAAGGGCAACCATTCAGGCAACGGTGGCACTGCCACCGTTGCCTGAATGGTTGCATACATATATACATATGTATTTATGAACCGTATTCATGTTGACAAATGTAGAAAAAGTATGAATGAAAATGAATATCTTCACAATACAAGAGATGTATTAGACCGGTTTCGATTATATCTTCGTCAGAAATACATGTATTTCTGACGAAGATATAATCGAAACCGGTCAAATACATTTCTTGTTTTGTGAAGATACTCATTCTCATTCATACCTTTTCTATATATGTATATATATATGTATGTATGTGTGTGTATGTAAATGTGTGTATTTGTGCGCGCGCGCGCGCGCGCACGTGTGTGTGTGTGTGTGTGTGTGTGCATGTGTATGTGCATGTGTATGTGTGTGTGTGTGTGTGTATGTTAATGTGTGTGTGTGTGTGTGTGTGTGTATTTGCATGTGCGTGTGTATGTGTGTGTGTGTGTGTGTGTGGGTGGGTTGGGTTTATGTATGTGTATATGTGCATGTATGTGTGTGTGTGTGTGTGTGTGGGTGGGTGGGTGTATGTGTGTGTGTGTGTGTGTGTGTGAGTGTGTGTGCATGTGTGTGTGTAGCTGTGTGTGTGTGGGGGAATGCGTGCGAGCATGCGTATGTGTTGGTGTGTTTATAACCGTGTCTGTAATGCCCGACTTCTGACATTTAGAATATACTTAATACATTGTTTGATTTGGTGGCTGAATTCAGGAGGAATCGGGGCGGATGAGGCTCTCCCCCTGAACGAATCATGGCAGCAAATCTTGGCCTTAAAGGCAAAACGTGCGTGCTGATTCAGCTTCGGGTGATGTGAGCCTGGCGTCACCCTCTGTGTGGATACCTGAGCGCTGTTTCCTTTTCTCTGACTCTAACTTCTCATTTTGAAACAGCAAAGAGTATCACGCAGGTAGTCCAGATATAAGACATTTTTTATATGAACAAAATTAAATTCCTTTCTTATCGAAACTCTTTCAGTCATGCTTTCTCGCTCCAGTCTCTGAGCAGGTTTCATCATCAAGGTTATCTTGTGTCTTGACGTATGTGTCTCTGTCCTATGATTACCTCTGCCTACTGTCCCGGGTGTGTCATCAAGAGCGTTGTCAGGGACGATCTCAGGGCCGGTGTTATTTGACCTGACCTCGCTCGCCGCCGCCGCCTGTTCTTGTGTTTTTTGTGCTTCGTTTGTTCATGTGATATGTGTTGATTCCGTCTGCTCGCATTCATTTTCTGATTTCTTTGCATGTCACAATACAATTTTTAATTTATTATAATTGTTACTAATAACTCTCTTCTCTCATTCTTGAGGCAATTAAAACTGCATGAGGGCTACATAATATCAAGAAAGAGGCTACCGCTGCTAATGCGGTGCTCAAGTGGTCGCACGCCCTCTGGGACACTCAGGCACTTGCGTCGCACTTTTTTTCTTTACTATGGCGAAATCCTCTTCATCAACACTCTCCTAAGAGACTCGACAGGTTCATTCCCAGAACAAGAGACGTCGAGAGCCCAATGATGCTTCGATTTTACATTCTTAATAGAGCTGAACCGACACCATTCCCGTCTCGGCCAAAGCTATACAAACACAATTATATTGTTTTACGGATTTCTAAAATCCTATTCAAGTAATGATTTAACTGCTCATAAACTTCAATCTACATAGAAGATAAAAAATTCGCCAAAAACACGCTGTGCCACAAGCCTGATCTTCACAACTTCTACAATTACTAACAATTACACTACGCATACAACTCTTTAAACAAGGTACATTTGCACTAAGTACACAGGGGCAAATTTCACAGACAAACATGAACATGCATTGGGCCCTTGCTCCAGTCAGTAATTCCCCATTATATTACAACAGATTGCGTACCCAAAATAGACATACCAGCCTGCTTCTGCTACTTCATTGTGAGGATACCCATGATATGATTAATTCTGTGTGCTAGGAAGACATGACTTATATGCCTTTCCCACTGGGATTTGAACTTTTTAACTGTATTTATACACAAATGGCTTCACAAATATTTAGTTACCAAGGAATCATTTACTAGTCCTACCTACCTGACTCGTTTACCATTTCACTTGGCTTTCGGAGATTGTTTTATTTTTATCGCTATTAGTATATTCATAACATAAGAATAAGAATAATGAAATTAATAATTACAGTATCGATATTAACGGCATTAGAACATTTTACAAATCCTGAAACCTACTAATTGATTCCGTGGTAGCTGAGCAAACGAAATTCACATACTTTATGCCCTTACATGTATCTCCAACTCTATTTTCTTTGATACACCAAATTGAAATTGAAACAGTTTATTTAGTCATAATTAGTATTATAAATCGTAAGGGTACATTCGATAGTACAGTAACGTGTTTCAGCCTTTTGAAAGCGGAACCCTTTTGAAAAGGCTTTAATTTAACACAGTATATGCAGAAATCTGGGTCGAGTTAATCAATTATATTGATTGGTACCCAAACTAAAAATAGGATATGAGACAGTATAGACAATGTATTTGTTTTACAACATTATAAAAGCAACTGCCTGAAATAAGTGAGTAAAATAAAACATATACATTTGCAAACACACGAAGATTATGGAATAAAATGTATACAAAGCCAAGATAATAATAGTATGTAACGTAGGATTAAGGAGAGGAATATGATTAGTTGTCAGTATCAATGATACAAATTGATCTGCTCAACATACCTATCGTTATATCTGGATACAAAGTATTGTCTCAGACCATTTTGAAAACCTCAAAAGTAGGTTTATTCCTTAGATTTTCGAGAAGCGTTTTACAGGGAGTTGGAGAAGAATAACATTTCTTAAAGTATACTGACTATACTGACTTGCGATATGTAAATAGTGTGTTATTTGGACTTTTTTCACATTTAGCAAAGTATGTAGAGGAGCAGTAATCATTGATTTCATAGAATTTTAGTATATTTAATTATCAGAAAGCTGCGTTGGTGTGGTCATATCTGCGGAAATGGGCAATGCATCTTATGATTTTCTTCTGAGCAATAAACAGAAATTTAAAGCAATTCTATAGAACTCTGCTTCATACAACATTACTATGAGTAAGATGAGGATAATATATCTGTTTGAAGGCTTCAGCGGATAGAACATTTCTCATATTGTACATGATGTCACGTTGCTTACTGATTTTGCTGACGATGTCTTAAATATTTGGGGTCCAGCTTAGACTGTGGTCAGCTTTAACACTTAGTTTAGTACAGTAAGTGCGATTGATAATTTTACTGGCGAATCGTAATTCTGGCAGACATCTCTTTATTTCAGTGAAATATAAAAAAAATTAGTTTATCGGTGTTTAAATTTAACCTATTATAGAGAATCCAGTTGCTCACTTGGCTTACGCTATGTTTGGCATTGATGATAAGGGAATTAATATTAAGACCTGTTGGCACAGTTTACAAGATCATTTATATACAATAAGAAAAGATATGGACCAAGTATGGAACCTT
>NC_061851.1:17604748-17607248 GCF_019202785.1 Penaeus chinensis | reverse complement strand
TCTATACAGGGAGTGAGCTGGGTTATTCTGGTGGCAATGACCCTTAGGCAGCCAAAACCACCTCCTCCCTTCTGACTTTTCTGTGGGATGTATCCCACAGTTCTATTTATGTTTTGTGTTTGTCTTTTATTTGGAGGCTGGTCCACTCACTTTGCCACAGGAAATGTATTTTTGCTTTTATGAGACACAAAACACCTGAGATCTCTACGAACTATGTTAGCGTCCAGATCTCCAGCTGACCTGGCTAATTTGTCAGTCTGTTCATTGCCATGGATACCATAGTGGCCTGGTACCCATATTAGCTTGATTGATTTGTTGGCACCATGTAACTTACGAATGATATTACCCACCAGTTCATTATTAGTGGTTTCTAAGGATTTAATAGCTTTAAGTGAACTTAATGAATCTGAAAAAATAACTATTCTATCGTGGGTCGTCGATAGTGCAAAATCAATAGCTTTGTCAATGGCAAAAAATTCAGCAAGAAAAATCGATGTATGATTCGGCAGTCTAAACTTTAGTTCACATTCATCTGTCGTGGAGCCGTCGGTATATATATGGTATATATATATGGTATGTTTAAATGAGATGTTTAAACAGGATCTCTCTGAACCTCTGGCGTACCTCCACCTCCGGCGCCATGGCCTTGGCTGATGGAAGCCATGCTTCCATGATAGAAAAAATTGGGGGTTTCCAATGAATTGACTGAACCAGGGTATCGATGGTTGAAAGATCTATACCGACTTTCTCGACGAGGTCGTGGAGTCGCGTGGCAAAGGGCCTAGTGCCTCCATTGCCACTAGGGTGGCTCGGGTCTCGAGCCACCTTTGCGGCATAGGCCGCGTCTGAGTTGGAGGGGAGGTACTCCTGACTCCACCTCAAGACGTTCGATCAGAGTACATTTTAGGGCTCCAAGACACGCACGCAAACAAGTATTCTGCACAGCATCCAAACTTGTTTTCGATGCCTAACCATACACGATTGACCCATAATCTAGTTAAGACCTAATCAGGGCTTTATATATCATTAGCAAAGACTGTCTATCAGCTCCCCATTTATTACCAGAAATGCACTTTAATAAATTTAGTGCTCTTTGACATTTATTCTTTAACTGACCAATGTGGACATTCCAATTGCATCTACTATCAAAGAGTAGACCAAGAAATCTAGCAGAGTTTTGAATAGATATTGGGTGGTTGTCTAGAGTTAGCCTGATGCTCGGCTTCCTCATATGTGAAAAAAATTACCCCAATAGTCTTTGTGGAAAACTTAAAACCCCACTGCAGGCCACAGTTATGAATCATATTCAGTGCCAGTTGGATGCGATTTGCTGAGAATTCTGCATTTTTGCTTTGATGCCATAGTGCACAATCATCAGCGTGCAGTGAGCATTTAAGATCCCGAGGAGGACCTGGTAAGATATCATTGATCATGCATAAAAATAATGTTGGTGACAAGACACTTCCTTGTAAGACCCCGTTTGCCTGGACAAAAATGTCCGAAAAGTGACATTGTCAGAAAACTATCAACTTAATCATGGAATCATGATTAAGATGCTTCATCATCTCATATAGAAACTCATCGGGGCCTGGGGATGTTCCTCTACAGGCTTCTAGGGCTCGGACAAGCTCACCTATTGTTAGATCTTTATTGTAATCAAAGTCATCTCCTGTGACAAGGTGAATAGGTTGCAGCTCAGCCGCTTAATTGATGGTCAGGAATACGGGATGGTACTTTCTGAGCTGCTTGTATGAGAGAACTGCCTGGCGAGTGCATTAGCAATGTCTCTAGGTGAGTCGAATGATGTTGTTAATTTTGAAAGATGTTTTATTCTTATTGATTTTATTGACAGTGGACCAAACCTCTGATATTTTGGTATTGCTGTTAACTGTAGAGACAAAGCTTCGCCAGGAGTCTCTTTTTGCTTGTCTAATTACTCTATGAGCCCTAGCTCTTGCTTGTTTGTAGTTGCAAAAGTTCTCATTTGTGATGTTATTTTTTAACTCTATGCTTAACGCTATCTGTCGAAGTTTTAGGAATGGATAGTAATGGTGCTGAAAAAGTAAGGTGCTGAAGGTGTTCTCACTGATTCGCATGAATATTCAATCAAAATAGGAAGATGATCGCTTCCCAACGAGTCGTCAATGGTGTACCACAGGCACTAGGCTGCTATTGATAAAGAGACCAGTGATATGCCAATAAAGCTCAAATTACCGGTATTATCGTCCTCCCGCGTCGGACTACCATGGTTCAGAAGGACTAAATCAAACTCATTAATCAACTTAACTACTTCCTCACCTCTACCATCTATCCACAGGGAACCCCATAATGTATGATGAGCATTAAAATCACCTAAAATTACTTTATTTTGTGGCAGACTATCTTGAAGAGCAAAGAGCTCATCATAGATTATCACATTATCAGGTGGACAATAAGCTGAACTTTTAGTCAAATACGTGCCATTAATTTTTACTTTGCATGCAAAAAACTCCAATGCAGA
>NC_061851.1:17584748-17589748 GCF_019202785.1 Penaeus chinensis | reverse complement strand
CTAGTGTTGGTTCATATGTATCATTCTCTTCGTTTCTTCTTTCATTGCCTTTTTCTAATGTTTTGAATCTGTTGATATCCTTTCTTCATATGTTGCTGGTACTCAGAGCATCTTGTAGCAGTAGTGTATAAAACAGCTTGCTGTGTAGACAGCGTCTACATCATCACCTAAAACATCTTCAGGCTCGGGCTCTTCTAGAAAGTCTCCTCGTTCTTCCTTCAGCGTTCTTTCTTGCGTGTTTGTCTTGCAGAATTCCACACATTTTCCCTTTATTATTTCTCCTTTTTCAGGTATATACACTTGATAAGCAGAGCTTTCTCTACCATAACTCTCCTTTTTCACTTCTTGCATCCAACTTCTTTCTATGCTACTGGTAAGCGTAGCACACATCACCAAAAGTATGAAGATGTCTAAAGTTGGACCTTCTTCCAGTCAGCATCTCGTATGGAGTCTTTTATGTCCTAGTGTTCGAGCACCTATTCCGTATGTAGGCTGAAGTCTTGAGTGCATCAGGCCACAATTGCTTCGGCAAATCGGCCTCTATGAGCAGACACTTATCCATGTCGAAGAGAGCTCTCCACGACCTTGCAGCTGTCTCATTCTGATGGGGCAAGTAAGGAGCAGAAAATTCTTGTTTTATCTTGTTCTTCTCCATCAATTATCGGAAGTTGCTCGACGTAAATTATGTACCACTGTCAGTACGTGGGCGTTTCACCACCCGAAGGAACCAATATTGCCTAGGAATTTCTCAGTAGCCTTCAATGTATCACTTTTCAATCTCAACAAATACACCATAATAACGACTGAATAATAATCTACAAATGTGATTGCCTATTTATATTCCTATTACATTTATAGGACTTACTAACTCGCAGTGTATTAGCTCTAAATTCTTTGTTGCTCCCGTATCAGGTTTTCTACTTTTATACTGAACCATCTTCCTTAGAGTAAACGTTTCACAGTTTTCAATTTTCCTTTTAGCTTTATGACATCTTTCACACATCTCCCACACACTAATTTAAAACCCAGCATCAGAAGTTGCTTACGTAATAAATAGAGGGAACAAAGGAGGCATACCTCTAGAAACTAACTGCAGTTGGGTGACCAGCGTCCATCCCAGCCGACAAGCCGAAGATGGTAAAAGTGAAGCACATTGTGAGGGATGCCAAGAGCCATTAATGGTCGCACCATTCTCTGACCATATGCACTATTTAAAAATAAATTGATTATGCATAATATTTATGCTATAGTTATACTCTTAACACATAATATTTATACTTTTGATGCATACTATTTGCAGACTATCACTTATATCTCATCTGCTGTCTTGGGCGAAATTGCTGCAGTCTCTGCTTTCACCATGTAGTCAGTAACAGTTTCGTTTTTTTGTCACATTCAGTGATATCAGCTTCTTCCCATTGCTCTTGCCTTCATTAATTATCAATAAGAGGCTTCCGTCATCCGGCTCGAATTCACCATAAATTCCTCATTTTGTTGGTCTGTCGTGGTAACCTCATGGAGTTTTCTTGTCATTAAATTACCACAATTTTTTTTTTCCCACAACTCATACCTCTCTTCATCACCGCTAAAACATAGCCTGGATCTGGGCCCATAACCTGCTGGAATGTTCGTAGATGCCGTGGTAATGGTTGCGCAGGCAGAGCATGTGAGGAGGAAATAGAAATCTTGACTCCGTGCTGGGTTTATTATTGTCCAGTGTATAATGGGAATGTGTATAAAACTTCTTCAACTGAAATATACATTTTTATATTTACAAAATATTTTACTTCTATAAACATATATAAAAATACTGTATTTAATAACATTGTCGATACATAATATTGATATTCATAATATGAAATAGAGACTGAAGTTAACTCCATCCTAACAATTACTATCACTATTATCATTATCAATGGTATCATTATTTGTTTATTATTACTACTATTAAACTGTGCTGGGTGGTAAATTGGTAGCGTTCTCGTCTAGCAATCTTGCTGACCTGCGTTCAAATCCCGCACCGCCAGTGGATGGCAACCCCTGCCATTCCTTGTACACAGGGGTATTTTAGAAGCAATAATAAACAGGCGGCCTGTCACACCAAGAATAACCATTGTAACAAATGGAATTAAACTAAGTTATTAAATATCTTTATAATTTATCATCATCATTATCGTAATCAGAATCATTGTTATTATTATCATAATAGTAATAATAATAATATTAATTATTTGTATTATTATCATTATAATTATCATTATTATTATTATTATCATTATCATGATCATCATCATCACCATCATCATCACTATCATCACCACCATCAGTATTGCTGTCACCTTTGTTATAATCATCACCATCATCATCTTCCATCAACATCCTTAATATCAAGGTGATTTTTAACTTATCCTTACAGTACAATGGTTTTCCTTGTACTCGTAAGTATTCGTAATAACATCATCATCATCATTATTGTTAATTGTTACTCTTTGTTTATAATTATTAGAGGTATTATAATTACAATAATGGAGTACCATTAGATGTTTCATAATACTGGTTTTATCCCGCGTTCTCTCTTATTCCGTGCTGCTATCACCTCCTCCCTGCAGAATAAACGATTATTTTCCAGAGATGCTGTATGTTAGATATAGTGCATAAGAAAAATTAATAATGATTTGTATGTTTAGCTGGATGGATGTGTGTGTGTATATATATATATATATATATATATATATATATATATACATACACAGACACACACACACACACATACACACACACACACACACACACACACACACACACACACACACACACACACACACACACACACACACATATATATATATATATACATATATATATATATATATATATATATATATATATATATATATATATATATATATAAACATGCAATTTCTCATGTGACTCCGCATCCAAAAGCTGGAAGAGAGAGAGAGAGAGAGATGGAGATAGATAGATAGAGATAGATAGATAGAGACAGACAGATATATAGATAGATAGATAGATAGAGAGAAGACAGATAGACTTAGGTCGTTTCTGCACTGAGAAACTTAATAATTCCCTTAGTAAACTATAAACAGTAATTGTTTGGCCATGTGTTACCCATTAATTCTTAGGCGGTACATAAATGTTTTTATTGAAGTGGTTTGTTTGTTTGTGAAGATTTTTTTTTTTTTTTTAAGTATCTTGCTGATAATTGACAACAAGTATTTTTGGGGGGATTGGATTGTCCTCCTTTTCGAAGATGGGATGACATTACTTTGATTCCAAAATGTAGGTGTTTTGCAGGAGATTGAGCATGTGTTGGAGATTAAAGTAAGAGGAGATGACAGCTCCTTTGCGCACCTCTCGAGCAGCCGAGGGTCAACCCCGTCAGGTCCTGTAGCTTTCCCCGCGTCTCTCTCTCTCTCTCTCTCTCTCTCTCTCTCTCTCTCTCTCTCGCTCTCGCTCTCGCTCTCGCTCTTTCTCTCTCTCTCTCTCTCTCTCTCTCTCTCTCTTTATCTCTCTCTAAGTAAGATGTATACATTTCTT
Organism: Penaeus chinensis; assembly: GCF_019202785.1. Classification (NCBI taxonomy): domain Eukaryota; kingdom Metazoa; phylum Arthropoda; class Malacostraca; order Decapoda; family Penaeidae; genus Penaeus; species Penaeus chinensis. The sequence continues at coordinate 17,586,190 of NC_061851.1, read as the reverse complement.
AATAGTTATTAAGACATATAAAACGTGAATGTAAATATATAATGTGCATGTGGGCGTATTTTGACGCTGGTGATGATACCTGCAATCCGCCCGATAGAAGATGCAGAAAGGGAATATTCCTCAGTGAGCGTTTGGGGATATTGTGTAGATTACATCCTTGCCTCGATCCGCCACACTTTCAAGGGCGGGGCTGGCTTGCGTCAGCTGGCGAGATGTGGGAAGTTAGGAAATTACTAACAGATCTAGGAAACACCTCAGAGCCCTCGTGTCTGAAAGCTGAACGCGAAAAGAAATTTCTTTTTCAATTTACATCTTGTGACTTTTAAGATATATAAACCAATGAATGAGTTTGCCAAAAGAAATTGTTATAGAACAGTAATATCAGAAGTGATAATACCAGCAACTATGCCGGAAATATTGATAATAATGATAATGATAGTAATAATATAAATAATAATGGTAATAATATAAATAATAATGGTAATAATATAAATGATAATGGTAATAATATAAATGATAATGGTAATAATATAAATAATAATGGTAATAATATAAATAATAATGGTAATAACGATAATAATAATTAAATAATAATACTAATGATGATAATGATAATGACAATTAAAATGATGATGGTGTTGATGATGATAATAATGAACCAATAATAATGATGATGATAATGATAATAATAATCAAAATTATGATAATGATGATGATAATGATAATGATAATGATAGTAATATTGATAATGATAATGATAATGATAATGATGATGAAGATGAAGATGAAGATGAAGATGATGATGATGATGATTATGATGATGATGATGATGATGATGATGATGATGATAATGTTAATGATAATGATAATGATAATGATAATGATAATGATATTGATAACGATGAAGATGAAGATGATAATGATGATGATGATGGTGATTATGATTATGATTATGATGATGATGATGATGAGGAGGAGGATGGTGATGATAAAGAAAAAAAAACGATAACAACAATAAAACGAAAAGGATAATAATAACGATAATAAAAGTAATAACAATAATATATATATATATATATATATATATATATCTATATCAGATCCACACACACACACACACACACACACAGATTCTATTAGAATTCCATGCTATACAATGTGAGCTCAAATTTACTTAATGACGGATCATAACAACAGTAAAAATGGTGGTGATAAGAAAATCATAATTAAATGATAATAATGGCTAAAAAAAAACAATCAGAAAACTCAAATCCCCACAGGTAGTTCTAAATTACCCATATCTAACTCCTTACATTTATAGCTCTCGAACCCCTAAAACCTCCTCTAATTCACCCTCTGCAACTCAACACACCAGAATTATAGCAATCTGCCTTGTGCTCGCCCTTGCACTGTAAGAAGTTCACGTGCTGCGGAAATCACTA
>NC_061851.1:17577248-17579748 GCF_019202785.1 Penaeus chinensis | reverse complement strand
AACAATGAAGAAGCTATTTCATAGGTTTTGCAATATTTAAAAACAATCCACTTACTGAAACATTTCCGATGAAACTAAGACAAACCTATAAGCATGTATAAATAACTTACTCTATACCGCATACCGTATGTTACACAAAATATGGCGTTGATGCCAGTGTCGCGTTTTCCATGCAGGTGATCTTAATTAATCCGCATTTTGTTCTGAAGTCAAGTGTGAAGAGAGAAGATTCCTTCTTTGTGAACATATCAATATTTTGGTTTTGTTTTTCCAAATTTCAAGTGATTGCCTTAAGGTTATTATATCTTCTAATTTCAATGCGCTTAATTTGTTGTTTTGTTTGACTCCCGTTCACGCCGATTGCACAAAGAGGCAAATGTGCGTCGTTCAGAGACGGCGGGTGACGTCTGGCAGGCCCGCCGCCTTCGTTGGCCGACGGCGACGTGCTGCTGGGCTAACTACTGGCAGGGGCGGGGCCTAACAGGGCTGTTGGAGGCCTTACTGTGGATGGGCTTACAGCGAATCTCTGTCTTACACCTACACACGCACATGCGCGCTTGCATACACACACACACACACACACATATATATATATATATATATATATATATATATATATATACATATATATATATATATATATATATATATATATGTGTGTGTGTGTGTGTGTGTGTCATATATGTGTGTGTGTGTGTGTGTGAGAGTTTCTATGTATATGAACATATATAAAAACGCACACACACCCATTTATATATATAAACATATATGTGTGTGTGTTTCTATGTATATATATGCATATATATACATATATACTCGTATATACAAACAACCTGTAGGGAGGCCGATTTTGCGGTAGAGTGCAGACAGGGCGCGTCTGGCACGATGTGGTAATCTTGGTAGAGGTAAAGGTGCGATAGACTTCTCGTTGGCTTGAAGCGGTTTATTATAGAGAGAGTATGGTACAACGGACAGAGGTTCAGTCCGGTTAGCGAGCTGGAGGCTGTCTGACTGTCGCTCGCAGGCGACCCTCCTTTATACAGGTTGAACTAATAATTCATAAGGGTTGCGATGTACTAGGAAGTGTGGAGGAAAAGGAGTGATCGTGTAAACGGGGCGACATCACGAGGCGGAAGGCCTGCGGATGTCGCATTCGCTGCCGTGTTGAGCGAAGGTTTGGTACGTAGGGATTAGTGTTACTGTAATATATATGTGTTTATAAGTTAATAGTGTCACGTGTAAGGAAGGTGTCTGCTACGGGTAGTCTCAAGGACGTCCTTTAGGGTTATGGGTATAATGAGAAAACCTTAAGTTTACTTTAGTGGGCCTCTCTGTGAGAGATGTGGTGTGTATTGAGACGTGAAATGGGCCTTACACAACCCACTCACCCATATATGTGTGTGTGTGTGTGTGTGTGTGTGTGTGTGTGTGTGTGTGTGTGAGCATATGAGTGTGTGTGTGTGTATGTGTACACATACAATCATACATACATATACATATACTTATACAAATATGTGTGTGTGTGTGTGTGTGTAAATAGACAGATGCATGTGCACATACACACCCATATATATATGTATATATATAAATGTGTGTGTTTGTGTGTATACATACATGCATACATACATATACATATACATGTATATATTTTTATATACATATGTCCATGTGTGTGTGTGTGTGTGTGTGTATATATATATATATATACACGTATAAATAATATGTATATATATATTTAAATATATAAGTATATGTCATATATATATTTATATATTTATATATAAATGTTTTTTTTTTTAACAGCGATTCATTCTAATGTAGAAAATAGGCCTCTCTCAATTCACCTTTGAGAGGTTATATGTCAGTGTCACCCTTGCCTGATTGGATGCCCTTCCTAATCAACCGCAGTTCAGCGTGCTGACACGGCGCTGACTTCCCCTACGACACCTGCGTTTGACTTCTCAATGCGTGAGATCGGGCTCGAGCCTAGCCGTCGGAGCGCAGGCATTTTTACGACCGCCGCGACGGGGAATTGAGTCCAGTACTCTAACGACTGGCCCATCGCGGCAGTCTATATTTATATATTTATGTATATATGTATGCATATATGTATATATATGTGCGTGTATGTGTGTCTGTGCGTGTGTGTGAGTGTGAGTGTGAGTGTGTGTGTGTGTGTGTGTGTGTGTGTGTGTGTGTGTATGTGTGTGTGTGTGTGTGTGTGTGTGTGTGTGTGTGTGTGTACGTATATGTGTGTGCGTGTGTGTGTGTGTGTGTGTGTGTGTGTGTGTGTATGTATGTGTGTGTATATATATACTTATATATATTCACACATATATGTGTGTATATATATACATATATACATATTTTTTTATTATATATATATACACACATTCGTCACCATAGCGTGAGGGTGTGCATAGGACCTCTCGTGACTTTGTCCTTAAAAGATTCGTGTTACCTGAGGTTTTCACAAACCTGCCAGCTGCATATTGCACCG
>NC_061851.1:17557248-17559748 GCF_019202785.1 Penaeus chinensis | reverse complement strand
GAAGCAAAATCAGTTCAGGTACATTTTTATTTACATGTCTAAGCGAGGGGGTAGGATAAGAAGGAAGGTAGGAAAGGAAGGAGAAGAAGGGGGGGAAAGGGAGAAAAGCGAGGCAGGGGCCCGTTAAGAGAAAAGGGAAATGGGAAGGTGAAAATAGCGGGCAGGTTACCAACAACCCAAGAAACACTGTCGTTTCCATGATACAATTAAGAATAATATCAAAAGCACAGATGGTGGGTGAAATAGCTCTCTATGAAATCTGGGTGCTCGTGATACTCGCCAGAGACTTCAATGCTCGCCAGAAGAGAATCTTACCGGTAGAGCATTCGGCAACAGCACGCGCCTTGTTCGCTGTTTTGTGGCCTTTGTCCATCCGATAATTACATCTTTATTGTAATCACGCCGTTAGTATTACCTTTATTTTTTTATGTTTTATTTCTTACGTTATTTTTATAACAATCACCATTGCTGGTGTCACAACTAATACTACTAGTTGCAATATTGTTATCTTACTATTAGCATTATCGTTATCATTATATTGTCATGGTTGTCATTATCATCTTCAACATTATTTATGTTATTATTACCATCGTTATTGTTATATGTGCAGCTGTTAATACCGTAACTGTTATCTTTATTTCATATGAATAATGATTTCGTTGCCAGTGTTACGTATATAATTATCATTATCATTACCAATATCATATGATTCTAATTTATTATCATTACAGTTTGCACTGCCGTATTTTTTGTTAATCAATCGTTACCATTACTGGCATTACCTTCCATCATTGCTATTATTTTCCACGAAAAGCAGCGTCACTGAAACAGTTACGAGACCCATATGTTGTTGTTTTTATGGTTTTATGCTATTTATCTGTGCCTAGATTGCCATAATTAGGACTTTATAACAGCGAATACTAAGGTCGACAAACTTGAATATGTTATAACTGCGATTATCATCGATGTTAATACCACAATTGTTGGTGAGCTTAGTGATATTGGCAGCAGTAACACCACGAAATAGTGAATGATTGTTAGTAGAATTGAAAGAGGTCGTCACTTGCCGCCATCATCTGTCTTACAAGAAAGAGCAGAGGTAAAGTTGAGACTTGCGGTCTACCTTGGCCTTTCGTAATGAGACAAACCTTCTAAATATATAACAAGGGCTGGTTTATCACAATCTTGCACAAATATCGCGAGATATTATGCAAATTAGATGCACCTGCGAGGTCTGTGGAAGTGGTGTATTGATAGTTCACCTCCGTGGCTTATGATCTGGACCAGCTTCATCAATTCTAATTTCTTATGTATTTTCAGTACTTCCTCGATAATGCCAGTGATTCTTGGAAACAAAATGTAACTATGATGATGCATTTCCGTCTGCCTTGTGTCTTTTTTAAAATAATTTTTCAAGAAGAATTCAGTTGACGCGGTGAGGCGACGTGGCAAATGAGGCCTTAAGAGGTGGCAGCAATTGCACGCCCGCTGAGAGTTATCTCTCGAGGGAGAAGGCGCTGCAGCGGGCAGGGAGGCGGGAGAAGAGGAGATTCGGCTCGCCCTGCCAGGTCGAGAGTCAGGCAGGAGGACAATGAGCAAGAACCCTGCACACCGACATCGAATAATCGTGAACATCTTCGAAATGTATCCAAGATTTCAGCACTTTTGCAAGAGAAACTTTTTTTTTGTCTAAATCAGCTTCTCTTGTTAATAATTATCTACCTCGTATGGCTTTTATGCAATGGTAGGAAGGGTAGATAGAAAGAAAAAAAAGAGTCAAAGAGATGCGTAGAGGGAGGAAGGGCGAGACCAGCCATAGTGCAAGGACCGTTGCCAAGGCTGCCGAAGCCTAAGCACATGGCCAACCGGCGCACAAAAAGCGGCGATCACCTCATATCGCAGAAACCTGTTTAGTTCTTGATTCGAGAACTTGCATTCTGTCTTTTCCTTTTACTCTTTCTTATCATTCATCGTGCTATCTTCGAACCTGTTTTAAAAGCAACATGATCGTCTTTGCTGATGAAGGCGTTTCTAATTTACATTAATTAGGAATGTCGCTTCTGATTTTGCATGATGTTGGCGCTGCAAGATGTGGACTTTCATTAATATCGGGACATTTGTTTCGACGCTATTCTTACATTATCATTCCTATGTAATTTTTCACAGCGGTTATTGTCAATTTTAGGTTTAAAAGTAGTAGTAGGAGGAGCAGAAGGAGTATTGCTACCACTACTACTACTACTACTATAAATACTACGACTACTACTATTTCACTACTCCTGCTACTGCTGTATTCTACCATACAGGTATTACTAAATCATAATGAAAATAATAAAGATGATAATTAAAATTGTGATACTAACAATTATCACGATAATGATGATAATATTAATAATGATAACAATAATGACAACGATAATAATCATGATAATAGCAATAACAAAATATAAATAACCATGATAATAGTAATAGTAATAATTATTATAAAAATTATAACAAC
>NC_061851.1:17524748-17542248 GCF_019202785.1 Penaeus chinensis | reverse complement strand
GTGCACACACACACGCACAAAACAACCCTCCCTGACCAGGCCTCGAACCCAGGTCACTCCGGGTATGAGACTGGAGGGCCAGTACTAAACCAACCATGCCACACGACCCACTTAATAGAGTGTGCAACTAGGATCTAACTAGCTTCCATAGACATTACCTATCTACTCATACTAAAGTAATGATAGCGAAGTTTTACACACACTCCTACTGGGCACTCGAGTCCTGGTCAGGGAGGGTGGTATTATATATATGTGTGTGTGTGTGTGTGTGTTACGAGAGGAAGAGGCAAGTGTAATGTTGAAGTTAGAGCAGCGGGCTTGTAAAGACCCCAATTGTTTATAGATAGTTATCTGCGGCATCCGATGCAGCGCAGCCCCTGAGCACGAGCATGCCTGGCCGCTTCCTTGGGCCTCGGCCGCCTGCTTTCAGAGCTGCGAAGGGACGGGCGCTCGCCGATGAGGCCTCGTTGATTCGGCGCGGCGCCGTAAAGAGAAAGCCCCAGTGGGTGGAGTTATTCAGGATGACGAAGTAGCAGGGTCTGTAAGTGCAGTATAATGGGCGGAGTCAGCATGAAGGAGGGCTGGCAGCCGGGCGAACGATAGGGGTGGTATGACAGTGTGGGCGGAGCCAGGGTTGGCGAGACAATAACGGATTTTCCGGCCATGTTTTGATGTGACTTTCAGTTACAGTATGGTTACCTTTTGCTTTTACAAATAATTTATGTATACAAGCACGTTAAGTGACATGGCATTTCATATCCCTTGCAAATCTTTCAGTATTACTGCATGTATCTGTATGTTTACCTGTGTATGTATGACTCCACCACTTCATCAATTTATCCCCTTCAGTCTCCTCTCGCTTCTCTTCCGTCTCCCCTTTGTATGTGTGTGTGTGTGTGTGTGTGTGTGTGTGTGTGTGTGTGTGTGTGTGTGTGTGTGTGTGTGTGTCCTAGTGTGTGTGTGTGTGTCCTTGTGTATGTATGGGTGTGTGTATGTATGTATACAAACATACATATATATATGTTTATATATATATGTATATACGCCCAAATATATATGCATATATGAATATATATATACATATATACATATATAATCACAAAAAGTATGTATATATATATGTGTATATGTGTGTGTGTATGTATATATATATATATATATATATATATATATATATATATACATATATATATACATATATATATATATATATATATATACACCCACAGTCACTCTTAATATATACATAATATATGCGAAACACCAGATCTTTACTCCAGTTATTATGTTACATTATTATGTTCCCTTGTTAATTAACATGCGAGGAAACTTAATAAGCTCTATTTAGTGGGAACGTTATATAATGTTAACTTAACTTTCTATACGTCCCACGTCCACGTTCTATACTGTTCCACAGCTGTATGTCACGACGCACAGACTGAGAACCACAGACAGACGCTCACTGTGTATTGCATCTCATTGGTACCATGTCTTTATAGGACATCGAGGTCCTCACACTGACGTTTATGTACATTTCTTTACATTTCTATCTATGTGTATATCCATAGCAGTTTCTCTTCTATTCAGATCGTATTGCCACAAACTCTGCGATGTCAGATGCCATCCATTTCTGTGTTCTTATTTTTAGGGGTGTTCTTAAAAGGCCGCTGTCATGCTTTTTCCAATAGTCTCCGGCACAGAATTAAGATTTCTCTATTTAAGAACTTAATCTAAAATTAACACAATGTCCATAGCACGTTCCTGCCCCACGTTCCACCACGATAAGACACTAAATCACTCCAAACGGGTTTACCGGGAAAAAGCCAAAACATGTACATTGTTCCTACTCGAAATCTAGTCCGCCGGTATCTGTCACTGAGCGTCTTTTATTTCCAAAATAGGACGCCCCCATAACACTTTATTTATCACATGAAGTCCTTGTTCAATTGCACAATTCCATTTCGTACCCAATGGGTTTCACAATGTCCTAGTATGTCAAGATTTGATATTTTCAGTTTTTGTATCATCTTCTGGAACTGGTATGCTTTGTAAAGAGTTTTAGCATTTAATGTACCAATATTAAGATGCTCTTTGTGCGCAATAACCTCGCGATGACTGGATAGCGCATTACCTCATGGCTGATCCTCTGGCGAAGTTCCATTACTCGGCGTCATGGCTCACACACACACCTTTGTATATGTATACACACACACACACACACACACACACACACACACACACACACACACACACACACACACATACACACACACACACACACACACATACATAGAATAAAAATAAATGTATACCTTACACTCGATAAATATACCACTGCATAACCTATTTCCAGGTGAAAGTAATCAAATACTACTTGTAAAAGTAATGGATTACATACGCTATAGCTAAGGTGGCAGAAGGCAAGTCTGAATATGAACTTTCACTGCACAATTAGATGTATATATTTTGGCTTATTTTGATTTTTATTTATCTATTTCTCTATTTATGTTATTATTAAATAGTAACTACTGAACATGAACTGGGGCAAAGACGAAAACGATTTTTAGAATTTTAATTCTATTTATTTTAGTTTTGCTTTACTGTATTGTTAAGAAAACAAGGAAACGAATTACTTCTTTTAAAATATATATAACTAAGGCATCAGTGAACGGAAAACAACAAGAAATTATTTAATGGGTGATGAAGGGGAGGAGAAGAGAAAAAGAGGCATAGAAGAGCACTGACTGATGATAAGGCAAACGGGTGAGTAACACGGGTAATAAACCAGTGTGATGAACATAGGTGATAAACATAGTTGATAATTGTGGTGGATGAACCAGACGGGATATCATCGTTGGGGTTATTGAAGGTTATGACAACTTCGGTCTGACGGTTACAAGAGGATAGGGAGTCAAACTTAGAACACGAATTAACTAGGGTGTTAGGAACGCAAGAACAAAATAAGATGGGTCGGAATCAAAAATGAAAATAAAGTGAGAAAAAAAATATTTACTATAGAAAAATATCAAGGAACAATGACAATAACGAAAATTATATATATAACTCGAAATAAATGGCTGTGCTTTGTTTTTTGTTTGTTTTTCTTTTTTTTCCGTAGACTTGTCTCCATCCTGCTTGTCCTGTGACTCGCTTCAGATTCCATAGCAAGTTTGTAAGATGTTCCGACATAGTATCTCTCCATTCATTATTCATCTGTGTTGATCCCATGACCACTAGGCGGGCACAAAGCGGGCAATGTGACGCCGTGATAAGGATAAGGATAAGCCAGACATGAAAGCTGAACCTCGTCGGGATATGCCTATGAAAGGAGCCCGGCCTGTGCCTGACTAATGCCGACTCGATTAGAGTGTCTCAGCTGGTGCTGCCCCCCTAACAGAAGCCGCCTTGCCTTGCCTCTCCAGTGAGGGATGAGACAAAATGGCTTCCTGATGCACCAAGGCTATGAGAGGGGATGGTGCACCCACCCCTGGTTCATTCCATCTTGGGCCAGGGAGACTTCTCCCACGTGTGTTTGCCGTGCGTGGCGTCCTGTATTATCAGGAGACAGGAGTCCTGCAGTTAGCAACACCTCTTTGGTCCTCTATTCTGGTTAGACGGGTGGTTTGATCAAGGCCCGGTCAAGTCAATCCAGTCCATCGGCTGGTTAAGCATGTCGGCTAGGGTCAAGCAGGCACTGTCCAGTCGGTAGCGCATAGGTCCCGCGACTACCATCAGCACTGTTATAGTGACTGCATATATTTCCTCACTACCATTGTGGCTGTTGGGAAAATTTGAGCCCCAACTATAGCTTCCCCTCGTTGGACTCCATGGCGGGTGGGGGTGAGGAAATGAAGATTTATAATTTGTATGATTTCTGCAGATTTACCAAGAACTTGCTCTCTCCCTGACGACCTTCACAATCCCCTTGCCAATCCCTCTTTACCAAGCACTTATTCGTATTAAACATGACTATGGATGTGAGGCTTATTCATCTGCAAATCCCACTGTTCTCCGGATGTTGGACTCGGTTCGTAATGAAGCTCTGAGAATCTGTATAGAGGCTTTCAGGTCTTTACCTGTGGAGTTCCTGTATGCTGAGAGTGGAGTACAACCTCTTTCATTACACCGGGACTACATGAACCTGATTTACTACACGAGACTACAAAAGATTCCGGGATCTCCTACATCCAGATTGGTTTTCAACTCCCTTGAGGGTAGCCGATCCTATGGTAAGAGAATGAGAAATCTTGTGGAAGATCTTAATTTAAGTCTCACAAAGGTTCTGGCTGTTGGAACATCCCAAGTCCCCCCTTGGACTAATCAAGTCGAGCTGGATTTGGTCGAAATCGGGAAAGGGGAGAGATCAGAAGCAGAAGTCAGAGAGATATTTCTTCAACACACTTCTAAGTACCAAGGATCATATGCAATATATACAGATGGTTCGAAATCTGAAAATGGTGTGGGCTTTGCAGCAGTGAGCAGAAGGAAGACTGCATCTGACAGTCTTTCTCGATCAGCCTCGATTTTCACTGCAGAGTTACATGCCATCCTTGCAGCAGTCAAGATGACTAGAGATCTTACAAACCATTCCGCTGTAATATATTGTGACTCTCGTAGTGCATTGCAAGCAATCAAGAGCTTTAACTCATCACATCCAGTGGTGAGGGAGATTCAAGATTGGCTTGCACTGATGTCAGCATGTAAAAAGAAAACTCTGTGTTGGGTGCCAGCACATGTTGGTATCAGTAGGAATGAGCGAGCTGATCAGAAGGCCAAGGCAGCTGCCACTCAGCCCTGTGATGCTCGTTTTCTTCTCCCACACACTGACTTGAAACCCAGCATCAGGAGTTGTCTTCGTGATAAATGGAGGGAACAATGGAGGCATACCTCTAAAAATAAACTGCGAGAGATTAGAGATGACCTTGGCAGTTGGGTGACCAGCATCCATCCCAACCGACAAGTAGAAGTTGTGATAACAAGGCTGAGAATCAGGCACACAAGACTGACTCATGGGCCGATGATGGCTAAAAGTGAAGCACTCTGTGAGGAATGCCAAGAGCCATTAACGGTCGCACATGTGGTGGAAAGATGTGAAACATTCTCAGACCAAAGAGGAAGGTACTTGTCACCCCCATACACTGAAAAATGTATTGGGGGAGGACTGTGACATAGAAGGTCTTATTAGTTTCCTTAGAGAAGCTAATATTTTCAATAAAATCTAATTATGCATAATGTTTATGTAATAGTTTTTAGACATTTAGAGCATATTTGTGCTTCGATTTTTAATATAATATTTATTGTTATTTATGACATTTATTGATTGATTTTTAACATTTTAAATATTTTAATATTTCAGTCTAACAAGGTGTTCACCGCTAATGACCTTAGCTGTTGATGCGGCAGATACTTTTAAATAATCAATCAATCAATCAGCTGGTGCTGAGTCGACTGAGCTTAGTCCTTACCCATCGTGGGGCCTAGCCATAACAGCAACTTCCAGGCGACACTTGCAACTTTTTGCACCTGAGCGGGGTGCGAACCTTGGATGAGAGGCTGACACATTACAACTGTACAATCCCAGAGGTTGACGCTGTGGTAACAAATGTCATAGTGGCCAGCCCTCTCTCCCTGGTGATTCCCCCCTAACGGGAGCCGCCTTGCCGCGGTGGGGGGGCTTGAGGTCCCAATGACCTGGTGAGCCAGACCAGAGGGCTACCCATACTGGAGGGGTCACCAGTGAGGGATGAGACAAAATGGCTCCCAGGTGCACCAAGGCCTATCAGAGGGGATGGTGCACCAACCGGTAGTTCATTTCATCTTCGAATATGAGGCATGGTGCCTCATGTTGCTAGGAGACAGGAGTCCTGGAGGTTGAGCAATGCTGCACACTGCACCCTGCAACTAGCAACAAACCTCTTTGGTCCTCTATTCTGTTTAGACGGGTAGCTTGATCAGGGCCCAGTCAAGTCAATTGGCTGGTCAAATATGTCAAGCAGGTACTGCCCAGTCGGCATCGCATGGGTCGCACAGCTGCCATTGGCACTGGGTGGTACCAGACTACGAATGTTTCCTCACTACCCCTGTGACTGTTGAGTGTATTGAAGCCCCAATCCATAACTTCCCTTGTTGAACTGGCTCTCTCCCCGATGACCTATGCAATCCCTTGGCCAATCCCTCTTGAAACATCATCTGTTGTCACTCTGGAATCTTTCCAGGTTCCAAAGGGCAAAAATGGGAATTGAAATGATGCCCCTGGTTTCCAGACCAAGGTAAGGAGAAAGGTCCTCACTCCATCAAGAAAATGGAAAGATGTGCAACATTCTCAACATATAAGGGTATTTCATATAGTAAATACCTTGTGGTGAAGACCATGGTGGCATGTCCATCATGGATCTTGACATTTTTGAAGTTTATCACAAGAAGCTTTGTCACCAGATGAGTTTGACATGACCGTCTGTGTGCGATATGTGACATTCCTGTGGCTCAAATTTCATGTCCTCATAAAACACACAATCAGTTATGTAGTGGCAGTATAGCTTCTAAAGTCATATGTGCTCAACACTATGCAGTGCTTCCATTGCCAGGGTTATCGGAGACAACTCTCGCCATTTTAAGGAAAATGGACTACTAAGAGTGTGTGACAACTGTGATACAACAGGTCATCAAGAAGAAGACAACTGTTCAGGTCCAGTATGCTGTTATCACTACAAAAAAAAAAAAAAAAAAAAAAAAAAAAAAAAAAAAAAAAAAAAAAAAAACAACTCATAAAGCTTCTACAAAGCAAAGTAAAGGGTATAGATTCGAGAAAGAAGTATTGGTGGTAATTGGAAGGAGAAAATTAGTTTCCCAGAGGCAGAGCATCATACCTGTGTACAATAATTCTTCCACCACTCACACTGCCACTACAGTTCAACCTCAGTCCTCAAATACTGAAACTGCCTCTGGAAAGTTGTTCCACCAGAAACAGAGTAGGAGTGAGAGCTCTATTGAGAACACTCTTTCTCCCAAAGAATGGACTTTGGAGCTATCAGGCAAGGCCTCCAGATGCTCCTGAACCAAAGGCTCATATTTGTCCTTTATCCTGGCAGAGGTATCCTGAGCCTGTCGAAATAAAATCTCTGGAAAATGGTTCCACAGGCAAACAACATCCCTCCAAAAGGCGCTCCTAAGACTCTGGTAAGGGAAAGCCTAAAGGTGCTTCCAAACAAACACCTTATTAAAAGGAGCTTATGGATTTGTCCAAATTTAAGCCCACCATGGGTCCTTTGATAATGGATCTCATGGAGGAGTAGCAGTGATGGTATGCCAGGGTACTCTCTTTCAGGCCATCCACTTGTAGATAACCCTGCATGCAAAGGCTGTGAGGACAGGCTTGACACGACATTATATTGTTACATCTGTCTCCCTTCCTCCACATAATGTCAACATAAATGATTTGAAAGATCTACCTGGGCAGTTGCCTCATCAATGTCTACTCCTTGGAGAATTCAGGGGCCGGCATGACTTTGTACAGTCTAGGAGGAATGGCCTTGGAGTCTATATTCTCTAGAGTAGATGCAGGTTTACTGAGCATGACACACTCACAGACTTCCAAATTCATACTGGGACATTCTCCAATTGTGACTGTCAATTGGTTCGCCTGGTGCACAGCTGTATTTCACTTGGCAGATCATGGAAGCAACCAGGTGAATGGCATTCCAGCCTAGAGAGTTGAAGAGATGGCTACTTGAACATGCAGACTGGAATCTTTATAGGTCAACTGCAGTAATGCAGGGATCTGTGAATGATTTCCAGTATGTTCAAGATGCTGTTGATCACTTCGTATCATAAATTCACCTTACAGCAGAAGCATCCATTCCCATCGATCTCTGGTACTGTGGTGGTTCGATCAATGTCAACAGACTGACACAGCAAGAAAAGCTGCATTAAGGCAGCTGCAACGACCCCCAGTGATGTGATCTTGCTCCATTACAAAAGGACCCGAAACAAGGCCAAGTGAGTGCTAAATGAGGCTAGATGGACATCATGGAGATGGAGTTCTCCTTAATTAACTCCGGGACCCCCTTATATATTGGACAAGGTGTACAAGATCACTGGAAATAGCATATCCATGACATCACCTGCTCTGAAGATAGACGGCATAATCTGAACAGACAAAAAAGATGCCACAAATAAGTGAGCTAAATTAATGTCAGAGATCTCCTCTGGAGCCTGATCCTTTATCCTTCAGGCTGAACAGCAACAATACCCTACATCATTCTTCAGAAGGACTGCAGCAGAACTTCTATGCAACTTGCCATTTTTGCACAAGGAGATGGACTCTACTTTGGGCCTAATCAATAGGATCTTTTGGGAGAGCATAGTGCCATCCACATGGAAAGAAGTTATAATCATTCCTACCTCTAAACCTGGCAAGGATGCTTCCATACCAAGGAATTAGACCAATTTCTCTCACCAGCTGGTTGACATGGCTTCTAGAAATGAAAAATAATGCTAACCCCACATCAGTATAGGTTTAAAAAACCGAGAATGACAGATGCCCCAATGAGGATGTAGACTCCTATGCAAGATTGTTTCACACAGTGATATCACAAGTTAGTAGTCTTTTTTGACCTCAAAAAAAAAAATACAGTACTACTTAGAAGCATGGCATAATCATGAAGCTGTAAGCCATTGGTTTAAGAGGAGCATTACCCACCTTCACACAAAAGTTTCCTTGCTGACAGGAAGTTTAGAGTGCAGGTGGGAAACAGCTTCTCTAACAAGAACAGCTGGAATGGGTCCTACAAGGGAGTGTCTTAAGTGTGACCCTGTTTGCCATTGCTATAAATGACATTGAAAGTGCTGTCTGTATGTGGATGATTTCACACTGTACTGGAATCTTACAGGATGTGCAAGGATACATGCAGACTTCAGTAAATCTGGTAGTGTTTAACTAAGTTGATAATAAAGCCCTCAGAATCAATACGGGGGGGGGGGGGGGGGCTTTCAGGTTTTCACCTGTGAATTCCATGTATGGTGAGAGTGGAGAACCACCTCTTTCATTACACCGGGACTACATGAACCTGATTTACTGCACGAGACTACAAAGGATTTCAGGATCGCCTACATCCAGATTGGTTTTCAACAAATAGCAGGTGAATGAGGAATCCTGTGGAAGATCTCAATCTGAATCTCTCTTTGGAACTCTCCAGTTTCCCCCTTGGACCAATATAGTTGAGCTGGATTTGGGTGGAATAGGGAAGGGAGAGAGATCCGAAAAATCAGGGAGAAATTTCTTTAACACAATTCCAAGTACCAAGGATCAGATGCAATATATATAGATGGTTCACATTCTGAATATGATGTGGGCTTTGCAGTATTGAGCAGGAGGAACATTGCATTTGGCAGTCTTTCTTCAGCAGCCTGGATCTTCATTGCAGAGTTACACACCATCCTTGTAGCAGTCAAGATGACTAGAGGTTTTACAAACTATTATATTGTAATATATTGCGACTCTCGTCGTACCTTGCAAGCAATCAATAGTTTCAACTCATCACATCCACTGGTGGGGGAGGTTCAAGATTGGCTTGCTAATGACCTTAGCTGTTGACACAGCAGATTTTATATAATCAATTATTCCCCCATGCATGAATGGGAGTTGGCGGAATCGATGGTCTCTCCCTTTGCCATTGATGGAAGTAATGCTGTACGACATGGATCAGCCAGTCCTTTGGGGATTCTGAGGGTGACTTATTATTTATTTTTCTATTTAACAGTAGCCTCATAATTGAACCTTAAAAATAGTGTTAGTCATGTCTCATTGTCTCATCTGTGTATGCGTGTATTTAGTGGCTCAATGTTGGATGTTCTGTGTAGACTTTCTGCAGGAGTTTGGTCTATAAATGTGAACCCAGCATAGTGCTCTGTTCTGTACTGATTGCATTTTCAGCTTTTGTGAGTTTGATATTGCATCCAGCAGGATAGCTGCGCATTCTAAAATTTGTTTGACAGTTTGTGGTGTGATGTATGAGAAGCGTCTGAGTCTGGTGAGTGTTGTGTGATTTTTTGTTTGATGTAGGTAACGAATCCGGTATTTATGAGATGGAGTCCAAGAAAGTTGCCTCTGTTTATGGGATGTTAGTGTCATTGACTGTGATGAGTTGTGAGTTTCTGCATGCGATGGGGATGAGTTTAAATTTGTCATTGTTAGTTTTTTCCTATGGTGTTAACTTTCGAAACAGCTCATTTGGATGTTCATTTCATGATGTGCTGTGACTTAGAGGGGTGTGAGATTATCTGTGTGATATCATCTGCATAGATGAAATAATTGATTTAAGATGTAGGTTGCAGCAGATGTACAGGATATACAGGGTTGGCAATAAAATGCTCCCCTGAGGAGCCTCCGGACTAGTACAGTGGTAACGTGTCGGCCTCTCATCCGAGGGGTCGGTGGTTCGCGCCAAGCCCAGCCACGAGAAGTTGCAATTGTCGCCTGGAGGTTACTGCTGTGACTGGGCACCACGGCGGGTAAGGACTAAGCTCACTTGAGCCAGCGCCAGCTGACACACATTGGCGAGTCGCCATTAGTCGACACAGGCCGGGCTCCCCTCATGGGCATAGCCCGGGCAAGGCTTCGTATATCCGTATATTGGACTATCCTTATCCCCTGAGGTACTCCACTTCTGAGGTGCCCAGATGTGTTCGCAGTTGGGTTCCCTGGCATATTGTGGCAGTCTAGTGATCCAGGACACAGAACAGGAGGCGCGTGAATTGTGTCGGGAGTTGTAATTTTGTTACTTTTTATTTGAGACCGTCTTGCCAGACCTTGTTAAAAGCCTTGTTGATGTCTCGTAGAATGATGTTAATCTGATACTTGTTAGTGAGATCAAGAGCGATGTCGTAAGCGCGGCCGATAGCGCTCTCGGTCCCTGTGTGTGGGCGAAGGCTGTATTGGTTAGTGTTGTGTATGTTGTTATTTCATGAGGGTGATAGTGGCATGTTGAAATTTGTCTGGGACATATCATGTAGCCAATACTG
Source organism: Penaeus chinensis (assembly GCF_019202785.1). Classification (NCBI taxonomy): domain Eukaryota; kingdom Metazoa; phylum Arthropoda; class Malacostraca; order Decapoda; family Penaeidae; genus Penaeus; species Penaeus chinensis. Next base: position 17,531,229 of record NC_061851.1, on the reverse strand, counting down.
TGTTGAAGATGTAGCAGATCATTGTGGGTGGCAGATTTTCTATTATTTTTTTGCTTGCTCCTGGTATTTTGTTTTTGGTGTGTTTGATATGATTTGAAATGATTATTGTAGAGAAGGGACTATCTTCTGTGAGACTGTTTAGTGATGGTGTCTGGGAGAATTAGGTTTCTGTGTTGCTGTAGATAGTGTGTAACCTTGATCTCTATGATGTGGTCGAGTTGGGCGTTCTCGGTGGGGGAGAGTTGGACATTCTGTTACCAGAATTCCCTGTGCAGAAGCTCCATCTCCTCCATTAAGTCAACATTTTCTCTGTGTGTTGTAAATGTATGTGGCTGTCTGTCTGTCCGACCCTATAAGTTTCTTGAAGGAACTCTAGAACTCTTGTATTTTGACAGATTTTGTGTAAGGGTTTCTTAGCGTTGTTTGTTCATTACTTTAACCTCGTGCGTTATTTGCATTTTGAGTTCTCTGTCTCATGTATAGTTGTGCATCCGAGCTGGAGTCTGTACTGTATTTTAAACAATTTCGAATTATCTTTTTCTGTGGCTGTTTATCATATGTGTAGGTTGGCCCTCGAGACCAACTTGAATCGGGGTTGTGTTGAGATCATGATGGAATTTGTTGATAGCGTTAATATTACTGTCTGTTGATATGTGGTAGTGTAGGTGTGCTCTTTGGTTAGCAAGAATTATGTTAGGTGTTGTTGGTGCTATATGTAATATATGTTGATGTGTGTGAACCAAGGTGTGTGAGTCTCCTTTGTTGTATGTAAGAAGCCAGGCCTTTACCTCTCCAGTAGTATGGTTGTATCCAAAGAGTGTGTAATTTACGTTAAAATCCCCCATTATATATAATTGTTTGCTATGCCTCAGGAGCTGCAAGATGTTAGGTTTTCGGATGTATGGTCTTCGTTATGGTATGTATAGTGTTGCCAGTACGATGGATCCTTGTGGCGTGTTTACTTCGACTGTCAGACGGTCTGTGGTTTTGTGATGAATGTCGTTTTTGAACGCAAATGCTACATCATCGCTTCTTTCCTGTGATTTGTTTGAAGAGTAGACTATGTATGGATAGATCTTTAGTAGATTAGTGTTATATAATCCATGGCTGTTTATGAGGATGATATGTGGGTCATGTTTTCTGTATGTGTTGTAAAGTTTATTTTTTTGTATTGTCCAATCTAGTATGTTGTGTGTATGACTGCGAGGCAGGAATGTTGTATATTACATATTATGTTTGCATGATGTGTTCTTGCATTTTACAGCAAGGTATCCATTGTGTATTTTGTTTATGTTTGGGAGTTTTTCAATTATAGTCTTGGCGACTGGTATGTTTTCTTGTGTAAGGTGTTCATGTAGTTTCTCAGACATGACCAGGTTGAACTACTCTTCATTAGAAAAAAGCCACCTGATTCTTTCATTTTCTATTTCCTTTCCAATTTATTGTCGGCGGGAGTATTCATATTTTGCAGGGTTTTAGCAGGAGCTTAGGCCATGGAAATTGCAATCTCACTGTGCTGTCTAATAGCCTCTCTAGGCCATCGTCCCCTGCAAAGGAGTTGTCAGAACCCTGAGAATCGTAAGGTTCAATGGGGTTGCCAATTCTATTGGGAGCATTTCTTTTGCGACTGATTTTAAATTATGTTCGTACAGTGTGTTTTGGGGAAAGATGGCTTTTGGAGGGCAGCTTGCCACTACTTTTTCTGACTGAAGTGTTGGGGGATGGTGTAGCCAGTGTTGTAGGGGTGTTTGGTGAAATGTGTTCAAGCTGTGACTCAATGGCTTGAATGTTGAGGCCGCCTTTGAAGGCTTCTTAGTTGGAAGGAGAGGTTTAATCACTTTGAAGATAACCCAGGAGTCAGCTTCCTCTGCATCAAGATCAGGGAGGTTATTTCTTTTCAGAGCCTTTTTTTTTTGCAGCAAGACTCTCATGATTTCCTTAGACGGATTGTTTTAGAGATCGCCTTTTCTTTGTTGTCCTGGCAGACCTGGTTTATGAGGAGTTTCCACGCATTTGTTGTGGCTTGTAACTTGTGCTGCTTTCTGAGTCACGGCTTCTAGAAATTTAGCCTCCTCTCTCTCCCTCTCTTTCTCTTTTTCTTGGGAGGTTTCAATGGCCTCTTATCTGATGGTGCAATTGTTGTCAGAGGTGCGATGTGCCCCGCCCCCCATGTCATCAAATGTATATGTTTTCATTAACAACCTGTCTGTCAAGCTTTCTGAAGACTAAGGTTAGTTTAGCTCGCATGTCTACTGGCAGAACAAGAGAGAATCCCAGTTTTTCAAGGTTGGTCATAGTCGAGTGATAGAAATGCTTCTCCACTTGTGTGTTGTTCTCTATGAGGGCAGCATACCCACCATAGGCAGAGTAACCTTAAAGAGTACCTAGGCGATGGAGTTGCGGCGGCTCTGGGACGGGCCGCCGTGGACGTTGATTTTGACTTTACTCGTGGTCCCAGGTAATCATGTGGTCGTCAGGAATAAAAAGTGAGGTGAAGGTTGGGGATGGTGAGCAGTGAGGTGACATAGAGAAAGTGAGGAAGTCATAGTAGGCTCTTCAAGAGCGTTAATGAGAGCCTACTTAATGCGCGCGAAAACGTCTTTATGGTCCACATGCCATCAACAATGACCTCGTGACATCATGTGGGAGATGAACAAATCTGAATATCTCTGTGAGTGAGCAAATAAGATTAGCAAAGTCTAGCTTCGATCGGGCTTTCCATATATGTAACTCGGCCTATGTCAGCTATTTAAAGCTATTTCGATTGATTTACTATCACCGAATGCTTACCATTGTGGCCGGGTGCCAGCAAGCGTTCCAGCCCCCACGAAGTAAGCATGCGGCATAATTTTTCAACCAGCCCGACGGCTGTGGTGGATGGTCCCTGTCTCAGAAATTGTGTGTTCACAACTCTGTAAGTATTGTTACAGGGTGGTGTTCGACTCGCCACAATGCTTGCAACATCTGTTGCAAAGTCGTGTCTCCATATTTTGCTATGCGCAGTGGTAGTAGCTCTGTGGCGAGACCTTACTTATAGAGACTTTGGCCTCGGCTCCATGAGCATCTCCGGGCCAGAACAGTGGTAACGTGTCGACCTCTCAACCGAGGGTCGGCGGTTCCCACTCTGTCACATAGAGACTGCTGCTGTGGTTGGCCAAGGAGTAAGGAGTCAAGTGTGTGTGTGTAAGTAAGCCAAGGAGCACCGCGAGTCACACCAAGCATCACTCGCACCCTGAGCAATCTCCTGACTTGGACAATCTGGATCTTGGCCTTCTAGCTTTTGGTAGGACCGGATCCATTTTCATTATGTCTAAGTCTAGCAAACCCACATATAATTGAAATGCGTTATTTACACATATGTATTATATTATAATTCTTAATATATTACATCTAGAAAGAATTATCAACTACACCATCATGCAAACCAGTTGCATGATGGTGCAACTGGTACATATACATTTGACATTATATGAATCAGTTATGAAATATATATATATAAATAAAAATATGTAGATAAATAAATAAATATATATACATATTTCATATAATATATACATATACACACATGCATGTATATGTACTTATATAATATATATATATATATATATATATATTATTTATATATATATTTGTGTATATGTGTATATATACACATTTCTGTATATATATACATATATGTGTGTATATATAAATTTATATATATATATATATATATATATATATGTATATATTTGTGTATGTATATATGTATATATATACATATATACATTTATATATATACACATGTATATATATATATATATATTTATATGTATAAATACACAACTATTTATATATACATATATATATGTATATATATATACATAAATATATATATATATATTTGTGAGTCAGGTGTGTGTTGGGGGGGGGGGGGGCATATGTCACATCCTGCACCCACACTTTGGCATTGTGCTATGTGTGTACGTATGAAGCTCATTCAGAAGAGGGTGCAGTACTCAGCAGGGCACAGCGATCGGCCCCGATGCCTCCATGAGAGGAAGGTCTCGCCGTGCCTGAGAAACATTTGTCGCCCAGAATCACCCTACCCCTGCGGCGTATGGAGTCTCACAGACCCGGTTTCACAGATCCAAATCCAACTTTTAGGCGACATCAAGCAAAACACAATGAGAAAGCTAAAAGTTACTCTCATACACCTTGCATGATAGAAAGAGAATAGGGATCCCAGGCAACCAGAAATTAGTAGAGGACGCACGCATGTATATATTAATATGTAAATGGATTCACATATTGTATTTTGAGGTAGCTTTTAAACATACACTATGTAATTATATCTATAAAAGTTACACCTTACTGCACTGTTCCTATTATCAGTGTTTATATATTCCTTGAAAAAATCTACCCATTTTTTCCGTTTAGGATTTTGAGAGAAGGGTAGGATGACTATGGTGAGATGCAATAGTGACGTACCATAACAGACCACTATGCATGCTCTAACCTTTTGACAATTCAGCTGGTGGGTTAGACTTTTAACTCTTTACTGGCACGCGCTATATTACACAGTGACTGGGTTGGGCCACACCTCGTCCTGATTAGCCGACAGCAAACACACCTTGTGACCCGCGGCCAAGTCTTGTCTAGTCGACAGCAGACACCCCGCCGTTCACCTACTGAACTATTAATCCATGGTCTCCTAGACCTCGATAGCTTGACATGTTCCCGGGCTGTAAATGGGTTAAGCTCTTCTTCACTTAACCTTGCCATTTGCGACCGCCAAGTGAATTTGACAACATGTAGACTATCACAAAATTATTTTTAAGAGAATTCCACTCTCGAAGGGCTAGCTAAACCTATTATACTAAATCACTGATAGACCAATCCTGAAAATATATTGGTTCAGTTCGAACGCGATGGTTTGGTATACCGCTGCCTTTCCTGATGTTCCGCGCAAGGGTCCCAGCGGCGAAAGAATTCAGCGGTCCTCATCCGAACAGCACGGACTTCGTGATGCATTTTCTAGGAATGCCGCACTCCAAATGCACTTACTAAAGCTCGCCGCAGTTCGCACCACCGTTGAAAACAGCCGTAAGATCCTAATATGAAAATAAATCACTAATAGTTATTATTACATTTTTTAATACGTTCACATAATGATGATGATGGTAATTTACCAATATGATAGTGATATTATAAATAATGATTTCATGAAAAATTGTAATTCACCAGTGGACCTCTCACTATCTTCGCTCTTATCACTACCCTCATGCAACATAAAGATGCATGATCATGTCACTGTAAACACTTCATGCTATCAGACTATCCGTTTCGGGATATATTTATGCTCGGATATCAGTTTCAGAGTTTATACTTTTTTAATGTTAATTTCTTGATGTCTTAGAATTAATTAATTCGTATTACCGGAACGTTTTATAATGCTCTCAGGCCAGATAAAGGAAATATTATTATACGTTAAATCAGTTAATCCTTGACTAACTAAGGTTTGCAGTCATTTTATATGACATAACCCTGCGCTAGATACATGCATCAGCCATTAATTGCTACAGTAAGACGAGTCAGCGTATGATTCATTTTCCAAAGAGGATAATATTACCTGAAAAGCTTGATCAGTAGCCTTGGTAATTTAAGAAAGCCTCTCTGTCTTGTGAGAAATAATTAACAAAGCAAAATTTGTTATGCATACGATTTTTTTTTAAATAAGGTTTAACGGAGCGCATTTAACATTTTCTTCGGATGCCAATATTCAAGGCAAACTTCACTACATGAATAACATTTAAGATCTGTCTATCTATGGATCTCTTTGTCTTTCTATCTGTCCTACGCCCACCAACCCCCCCCCCCCCCCCCCACACACACAGACACGCACACACACACGCACATGCACACGCACTCGCACACGCACACGCACACGCACACGCACACGCACACACACACACACAGACACACGTACACACACACACACACACACACACACACACACACACACACGTGTGTGTGTGTGTGTGTGTGTGTGTGTGTGTGTGTGTGTGTGTGTGTGTGTGTGTGTCTATACATATATATATGTGTGTGTGTGTGTATACATACGTGTGTGTATATATACGTCTGTGTATACATACATATCTCTCTCTCTCTTTCTCTCTCTCTCTCTATATATATATGTATATATAAATATATCTATATCTATATGTATATGAATATATATATATATATATATATATATATATGTGTGTGTGTGTGTGTGTATGTGTGTGTGTGTGTGTGTGTGTGTGTGTGTGTGTGTATGTATGTATGTATGTATGTATGTATGTATGTATGTATGTATGTACATACATACATACATACATACATACATACATACATACATACATACATACATACATACATACATACATACATACATACATACATACATGCATACATACATATAAATAGTACTGCTAGTACTGCTAGTATTTGTACAGAA
>NC_061851.1:17509748-17514748 GCF_019202785.1 Penaeus chinensis | reverse complement strand
CTCTCTAGCTGGGGCGAAAGACCAACACAGCGGTGCTATTCTAGGCAGGGATTTTCATCTCTCTTCCCCTCACATCTGAGGATGTATCCTGCGCCTTAAATCCCGCGCCGCCGCAAATTACTTACGACGTCGAATATTCAGTGACCAATCACAGTTGGTATTTCAGGCGGCTTCAGTCACTAGCTGTAAACGGTAAACAGCTGAGTTGTTTATGGACACATTGCTGTGTCCAGCCCTGGCATAATTGAACTTTTTTACTAATATATTCTTGAATTAGTTACGCAGAAGAAATGTACAAGATTTTTAATAAAATATTGACCTTATTAACAGAATTCGTGAGTACCATGAAATTTAAGAACGGGGTATTGCCTACTCGAAAGGATGATAATATAGCTTTAATTTTCATACCAGTTTAGCAAATAATATTTGGAATAAGTTTTAAAGGCTTAACTATACAGGTATATATAAAGTAATCTCCTTTTTATCTGAAACATGATGATGGTGTCCACTCGCCCACAAACTATGTTAACAACAATGAAAATAATAGCAATAAAGACATATAAAGGAAACCATTACATCCGAGGCAAAGACAGTAGCTAGTTTTAGTGTAATGCCTTGCTTACAGATACAACACTTGGGTTGGAGTGAAATACACGTCTGGTGGCAAAAGCAAATCACATCTATATTGGAATATCACATTTGCTGCTTTACTCAGTATTCTATGATAAAATAACTCTATGATTGATCAAAACACCATTAGACAAATTGTACTAATTGTTCTAGGGTTGAAAAAATGCCTTTTTTGATTCGCCACAACCCGCTAGGGCTGCTCTCCCATTGCCTACAGCAACTTGAATGGTACCAATATATACTGCGCCGTAACGCATCTCAGCATCTGGCCTCTGGACCGTGCATATTTTTGATATCTCAGAATGATGTATCGATATTTGATGTTTAAGTCAAATTATTGTTATTAATTTTGATTACTTCCCTCAATTGTCGATGTGGTACAACAAACAGTTATAATCTATGTCTTGCAATTCTGAAAAAAACATGCTTTCTCTTGACTATTATATTTCCCTGCAGAAACAGTTACAGATATATATTCCAACCGCACTTCATATGCATTTAACTCATAACCAGGTGAGCGTACTGTTTCCATTTCTCCTCATTTATGGATTTTTATGTTTCCACGAAGGTATCTTCGCTGACCTCCCGCATCTCTTCTCAATTGCTGATTTACAACTCCCCACCAGGGCCCAGGTCACCAGTCAGCCAGGGAGCAGTCCTCAGGAATTCGTCTTAAGGCCATCAGGGCGCTCAGATGCCACTACTGACGAAATGGAATCCCCAGACACCCAGCCAGACAATCCTGGAGAGTCCCCGCCCCAAGTCGGGGAGGGAAAGGATATCGCTGCATCAGAATCCTTTCCCAAGATTACCTCCCCGCCAGCTCCGCCTCTCGACCCTGCTTCTTCCCCCGCTCCCGTCGCCGAACCAGCGCACACAGTAGGTGTTCTCGGCACATGTGGCTTTGGCCTATGATTACACATCCGTTATTTATTCATTTTGGTATAGTCTGTATATTTGTTGGTATTCTTTAAAAGCAGCTGAATAAGGATTTATGCATTTGCAACAGGGAAGGCGAATGTATGGGATTGGATGTTTGATTCTCAGAGATATACTTGATGTATGGCTGTATACCGGCTTTGCAGCAATGTTGGTTGGAGCCGTACAAAGAGGGTCCTGCACAACCTTCCATCCCTCGAGAAGTCCCGGAGACGCGATCGTCCGCCTTCCAGCCTCCAGGGTATGAGACCTCACCCATCTACACTCCAGCGCCCACAGCCCACACGCCTGTCAACCCTCACATAAAGCCCGACCGTAGCTTCGACCTGACTAGATGCTATGAATCCACCGAAACCCCCAAGACTTTCGCGACGCCGCCTCAGAACTCGGCTCTACGCTGCCCCTTGCCAGCCCAGGACTTCCCCACCTCTGTCATGTCCTCCATGAAGCCAAAGTTCGGCGTCGAACCTGACGACTTTCAGCTGCGGAACTGGACTGGACCTATGGATAACCAGTTGGCCAAGACTCCACTGGGCATCCCACCCCCGTGCGTGTCTATGCCTTTACCTCAGCCACCTCCTCCGCTCAGTTCCTCGGCCTCCATCAGACCCCATCCACACATCCGACCCCAGCCGCCCATCCGACCTCAGCCCATTCAAGCCCCGAGGCTTTCCCATGTCCATCCACACATGGGCTGGAGTTCCGTGAGTCTACCTTACATTGCTTCAGCTCTCCTCCAGACCCACCACGGGAGCGCCCCCGGACTCCAACTTCCCCGCCATGCTCACCTAACCCCCCCTGCTTCGTCTCTGGCGGCGTGGTGGTGCCCCCCCCGTCTGTGTGACCACCGGGAAGCCATGATGAACGGCGGGGGGGGTGGTGCGCCCTCCTCCATCTAAGTGAAAGCTCCAAAGTTGTGAAGGCAAACACAAAGTGATATTGACATAGCACTGGAGTACTTTAAACTTGAACTTTAGTAAATCTGTGGTAATAAGCCAAGGCAAACTTTTTTCTTATTTCTATTTTGCCACCTTTTTGTTAAAGTGCAAATGCTCATTCAGTTGATATGCCTGGTAATGCAAAGAAAAGTAACAGTGACTGTCAAATTAATAACTGAAATCTGCTAAACTGGTCATAAAGATATATGTTAGAGAAATTTGCAACAACTACAAAATCGTAAGATTAGAATAGTGGATGGATGGAAATCCAATCCTCATAACGATGAAGAGTAATAACGATTATTGATAATAAGTATAATGATACTACCAAATCTACCCCCCCTGACAGTGCCAAAGATGGAACACTAGAGGACTGAGTCAGCTGACCTTGTTCAGCGGCGTCATCGCATGACTGTGATGACGATGCCATGTACCTGTAGCAGCACGTGGTACCCTTATCTGACGCCGCAGTGTCAGACCAGGGTGCACTCTGTAATATGTTTTCGATTTGGCCGAATGGTTGCCATTGTGCCATAGAATTAATGAGGCGTATGTTGCTGCCAAGCCAAAGCTCCGGGATGAATAGGACAATGTGACTCTGAGAATGCTTTGAGGCTTCGTCGTTCATGTGATATTATACAATGCCTGTGATATCCTGATGTTGTTGTGATTATAACATCCACGTTCATGTGACAGATAGACTGTTTTATATGAGAACAAGATAATGACACTAGATCATGGTGATTCGGTTCAAGTCAATTAGATATGTTTTGTGACCGTAATGTAAACGTCAGCTTGCAGCTTCACCTTGAACTGGATATGCTGTGGGATGCAGATGGTTTGTTTCCTCTCCATCAAAGTTTTTCCCACGCCACAGAACTAGATCTTCATCCGAGATTGTGGAAAATAATTAAACTTAAAAGAACTAAGCCAATCCAAACGTTTGAGGTTAAAAAAGAGTAATGTCATTTTGTAACATATCTTTATGTTTGACAGTACGATGCAATAAGAAAAAGTCATCATTATCTGAAATGATGTTTCCCATCATGAAATATTTATTTCATTTCACTGACACTGATTTGCAATCTGCATCATCAAATGCTTCTTTTTGACACGCACGAAGCTCTGATTTGAATATAAAGTGATGCTTACTTTTAAGCGATCTTCTTGCAGACAAGCAAAAGATTAATCTGTGAGTCAACCAGTCAGAAAGAACTAGTCCGTCGTATATGTTTCATATAAGGTTCCAAGGCAGGATTTTCCATCGCAAGTTCAAACATTCAAACGTCACATGGTACCTAACCCAAATACATCTATAAATTAATAAAAATACGAATTGTATCTGTTGATTACTTTTATGACTTACGTTTTTTTTACAAATAGTATATGGAGGAACAAGAATCTCAAAATCATGATGACCCCAATGTTTTGTGACCGTATCTGTTTCATCATGATCTCATTTTAGATCGAAACAAGAATTTCATTAAAGCAGTAGCAGTTGGCAAACAAAACCGGTCGCGATCCGACAAACGTAGCTCCTACAGCTTGAAGAATTAACGTTCGTAGAAATTGCATTAGTGGAAGTTATGTGACCAACTTTGACTCGCTTTGTTTTACCAGAGGTCCATTGCACTCACATGAGTTAGGGATCCCTTCCTTTCAGAGAATGCATCAAAATGTACTTCAAAATCCTCCATGATTTTCTTGGTTGCATCAGCAGTTGCATGATCTCATATTACAGTGCCCCGAGGACAGGAATCCGTTTGTTCATGGAATTCAGATTAACATTAGTCATTTAGGAGCATTAACTCGTGATTAAATATATTGAAAATGAGTTGTGAGAGCAAGAGAAATTACGTAATTCTATTAGATTTCTGAAAGACCTAAAACGGGGAAGAAAGCAGGTTATGATTTGAAAAGGGAAGGCAGTTATTGCAAATATACCAGAATATACCAGTAATTTGCTTTACGGACAAAGAAAATCAGTTGTGAGTTGTACCAGGGTGGGTCGAAAAAATGATTACATTACCTATTTCCAGGTCTGATATTTTAAGTTTGAAGTCATAATAAAAAAATGCAAAGACCTAAATCTTAAAAGAAATGCTACAGACCACTACTTCAAAGAAAGTTCACGGGAAAAAGGCGTGTTTGATTATCAGCAATGCATTTTTGCAGTGTACTATATCAAAAGTCTCGCACTTCATTTATTCTGAAAACTGGTTAAAGAAAAAAAAGAAAAAAAGAAATACTTTATATTAATCACAGTTCATATACTACTACATATTTTTTATATAGCTTAAGGCTTAATTTATATATATATATATATATATATATATATATATATATATATATATATCTTCCATGTATAATTATATATTCAGAAACTGCATCTTGTCGGAAATGCGCAAGTTTGTGATTATCACCAATAAATATTCCGGTAGGTAGCATATTTTCCTCATGTCTAGCAAATTAGAATATGAAGGAAATGCTGAT
>NC_061851.1:17492248-17499748 GCF_019202785.1 Penaeus chinensis | reverse complement strand
TCATAAGGAACAAAGGGGCGGATCAGAACGTGACATCAGATAGGAGTTTATCAGACGGATGTCTGATACACTGATACGATGTAATGGGGCTGACCAGGAGGATAATGATAGTTTTACAGTATGCATTTTATTAGTGCGAAGACTTGACCAGAAATAATGTCATCAGTTAAAAAGGAAGATCTTAAAGTGGGGGTATAATCCGTGGCTGAAATACGTGAGAAGCGGAATTGGTGTGGTGTGGACATAGTGGCGGAGCGTGCTAGAGTATCTGGCTGTTCATTGCCGGCGATTCCAACATGGCTGGGCACCCAGCAAAATCTGATAGATTAGTGGTGCATAGACAGGTAGAACAACCAGTCCTGAATCTTATAGACAAGGGGGTTGGGCAAGTGCACAGACGTTATTAGATATAATGAGTTACGTGAGTCAGTACAAATAGTGAAAGATGAGGAAGGGAGCGAGTATATGTGTTTTAAGGCGAAAAGGAGTGCGTACAGTTCTGTAATAAGGACACTGGATTCAGGAGGGAGGGGGTATTTGATTATGTGAGTTGGGAAGGTTACAGCGAAACAAGCACCGGAGGTGGATTTGGACCCATCAGTGTAAGCATGGATACTGGAGGAATGAGTGGAGATGGGGCGGTAATCTTGATTTAGTGGGTTTCAAGAAAGGGAGAATGAGTTCCTCGCCAATGAGGAGGCTAATTTCCTGTCGTCCATATTTGGTTAAAAATAGTTAATAGGAAGGATAGAGAGGAAGATGGAAGGTGTCGGAGCATATGGTAATGAATACCGTCAGGACCATCATGTGTGTTGCGGCATGACTGTAAAGCAGTGTTCAGTTTAGAGGAAGAAAAAGAAGCATCATAGGACTCAGCAGTGGACGGTGATGGTGAGGGGGGCGGGGGTTCTCTAATAGTATTACTGGACGAGAAATGTGGAGCAAGGTGAGAGCCACTACTGATCTGGCTGAAATAGTATCCCTTTTCATTGGTGACTCGGAGAGATGAGAGTATTTGGAATATGGAGGACGGGGGCTGGATGGTGGGTGGGGGGGGGGGGGGGGGTTCACCTGATAGTTTATGGATCCGATGCCAGACAGCTGAAACTATGTAGAAGATACAGTCGAGGAAACATAATTTCGCCAGCTAGTTGTTTTACTGTTCGGGATTGTACGACGAAGATAGACGAATGCTCTCTTAAAAGAGATAAGGACTGATAGTTGATTAGGGGTGCCTCGCTTGTAGCGATAACTGTTCCAGGCTGCGCGTTTTAAACGAGGCACTTTATTGCAATCAGAATTCCACCATGGAACGCTCTTGGAGGTATAAAGTCTTGAGGTTCGCGGAATAGCTGTATGAAATGGGCAAGAAAGAGGATGGAGGGGAAGGAATAGTAGAGAGCGAAGTAAAAATACGCCTGTCGGCTCATTCAAAACACCAGTGTGGGGGATGGGTCCAAATCCACCTCTGGTGCTTGTTTCTGAATTAAGAATGATAAGGTCATTTGTGTAGAGGAAGCGTTCTAAGGACTGGCCGCGGGAGGTAGTAGTGGAATTATCCCTAAGAGAGATTGGGAGATTGGAGTTTCAAAGGCAACAAAGTCATCAAAGTAGACTGAAATAATTGTGATCCAGCGGCGAAGAAAGATGCGAATAACTGTACATGGGACTAGGGGGTATAGCATATAGTGTTTTCTGATGGATAAGTATCGGCATCAAGAGAGTGTGAGGAAGAGACAAAAAGTCTCTTGGAGGTAGATGATGGATGGGTTATAAAAAGAAAGGATATGACGAAGATCAGGAACAGAAACTGCGATTATTCCAATGTTGGAGAGTCATTATTAGTTAATCTACGAGTGATAACAAAGCACTTTGGAGAATTTGAAGGGGAAGAATCTAGGGGGTGAGATAAGAAATTAGAGGGGGGTGTAGTATCAGGAGGGGTATCAAGAGGTGGAGGATCCAGGGGAAGGGCATTGTCGTGACGAGAGGGATTCACGTGTGTATCCAGGAGGGAGTGGAAGGGATAGTGGGGATGGAGGCGGGTTATTGTAGGTGGAGCTGAGGGGATGGGGTGTGTTGGGAGGGAGCAGGAGGAAGGGGTGTAGGGGGATGGATATTGGCAATCACTTTGAGTGTGGAGGGAATGGGAATCGTGAAATTGGAGGGTGGTGAAGGATTTCTGTGTCGATTTGGGACTCGAGGAGATAGCTTTAAATATTTTCAAGGTTCTGGGGGTGGGGGGAGAGGAGACTGGTGTCTGAAGAGTAGAAGCGGAGGTAGGTGGAGGTGAGTGTGTGGTAAAAGGAGTAGACGGGTATTGAGGCAGATTGGAGGATCTGGATTTAGACTGGCAAAAAAAAAAAAAAATGACTAAGGGAGTTAGGGGGCTGGAGTGGGAATGTACGATGGAGGAGGAAAACGTATTGAGGAAAGTGTAGGAACATCTTGGGAGCAAGGGGGAGAGACATTGGAGCGACATTACTGGAGTAGGGAGTAAGAGAAAACCTCGTCGACATACTTCCTATCTGGCCCCAAGCAGAGTGAGGCCAAGTCCGAATCTGAGGGTTGCCAACTCAGATTCAAACTTGTATGCGGGGCAGCTCCTATAAAACACATTATGGGGGCTGCCCCAATTGGCAAAAATATGCGTGACTGTGCAGATTATGACCAGGTTGGGCACAGAGAGGGCATCAGGCTGTGGAACGGAAGTGTTTGGCAGGATGTCCTAGACGCCAACAATTCTGACATTTTAAGAGGGGAGGTTGATATGGTCGGACAGGGAGGGATTCTCCGCCAATATAAACATTAAAGGGGAGTTCACGTAATCTTGGCAATGTTGGTGGGGTCCTTATGACGGCCTCTAAGGAGGAGTGGTGTAGCATTGTACAAATACTGTATCATAGTCCATGAGGCAGGTGAGTAAGTCTTCTCCACAATCTGACCAATCTTTTTCACAGACAGGGCAGCTTGTTGGAGATGGAGACAGTTCCGGTAAAAGTATTGAGGGGGAAATGAGGTTTGGCAGGAATGGGTTTGTCAGTGCAGTTTGTCAGGGTTGATAATGCTTTAGCTAGGGTTTTGCATGTGATTGTGACGAGACGGGAACAATCGGGGAGGCTGCAGAAGGAAACTTTGCCTACTTGATTTTGGAGACATTGCTGGAAGAGGATAGTGTTGTCAGAGGAAGGAGCTGTGGTGGGGATCACGAGAAATCAGTCCCATTTGCCTGGGCTAAATAGGGTATTTAAGATGTTTCTAGAGGTGGGGTATGTGAAGGATGGGGACGTGTGGAAGAGGGAGTAGTGTTGAGAGATGCAGTATTGTTGAGAATGTTGGGAGAGTAGGAATGTCTCCTGGAGGTTGAATGTTGACCTGGGTGGATGATATGAGAGTAGGCATTGAGGAGCGGGTAGTAGTAGCAATGTTCAGAGTCATGGTCAAAGAAAAGCCTAGGGTCAAGAACTGGGAAAATTTGAATCCCTTGGGCTATTTGATGAAGGGGCAAGCCTCATTGCCCCAAATAAAGTCTTCATTACTAGCTATGGTAAGCCTAGAGTATGTTGGGGAGAGAAACAGTCCACCTCTCAGGGTCCCCTTGAGGGGTAAGGACTAGACAACAAACGGGAATACCATGCCCATGGCTCTCCCAATGGTTAATGGTTAATGGTTAAAAGCAAAATAAATGTGCTAGACATCTAAGGTCATATAGCACTATAGTTAATGTTAGTGAAGGATGGTTGGGTTAGTGATTAGTTGTTAAAGCTGGGTTAAGGAATTGGTGAGTGAATGGGTTAGGGTCGGATGAGGTAATGTAAAGGGGTTAGATCAAGTGAAGGATATATATGCGTTTGAGGAAGGAAAACAGGTTGTCAAAGCAGAAAGTGTGAGATTCTGTAAGGATATCCGATAAGTTGGGATGTCTATGTAGGGAGGACGTGGGCATGACAATAGAATATGTGGGACTGAAAGAGGAACATTCGGAAACCGCAAATGTTCCAATGAAGGATAGTTATACTTTCGTTGATTTACTGGCAAAGATTGCAGTGCGTGTTGGAGAATTTGAAGGGGAAGGTGCTAGAGGGTGGGATAAAGAATGAGGTTGGGGAGGTGGTGTTGTTTCAGGAGGGGTGTCGGGAGGTAGAGGGTCTGGGGAAGAGGGTACTTGTGACATGAGGGTTTCACGTGTGTATCCAGGAGGGAGTGGAAGGGATAGAGGGGATAGTGGGAGGGTTAAAATAGGTGGGGCTGGAGTCAGGGGGAATGGGTTTTGTTGGGATGGGGTAGGAGGATTGGGTGTAGGGAGAATATGAGTAGGAGGAGGATGGATATCGGCAGTCACTTTGAGTGTGGAGGGAGCGGGAGTTGTAGAATTTGAAGGTGGATGAGTATTAGTTTGGGACTCGATTATGTAGTTCTGGATATCTTCAAGAGTTTCTGTAGTGGAGTTGGTTGGGGAGTTTTGTGAGATAAAGGTTTTCTTGTGAGGGGGGGGGGGGGGAAAGAGAAGTCTGGTGTCTGAAAAATAGGGGCAAAGGAAGGTGGAGGTGATTGTGAGGTAGGGGAAGAGGGGGTGGAACGTTTATTCTGTCTGCTGCGAGTAGTGCGGGGAGGGAGAGGGGAAGGTGTTGGGGCTGTAGTAGAGATTGGGGTGTCTGGATTTAGGATGGCAAAAGAATTTGATTGGGTAGAGATTGGAGTGTCTGGGTTTAGGATGGCATAAGAATTTGACTGGAGAAGGTAGGAGGTAGAAGAGGGGAAGTTAGATGGAGGGGGTTTGGGTTTAGGAGAGGGTGTAGGAGCTTGGGAGGTAGGGGGATTGGCAGAGTGAGCGACATTACTGGAGTAGGGGATAAGAGAAAAGCCTCGTCGACGTGCTTCCTGTCTGGCTTCACGTAGAGTGAGTCCAAGTCTGAATCTGAGAGTTGCTACCTCAGACTCAAATTTGTAGGTGGGGCAACCTTTATAAAATACATTATGGGGGCCGCCACAGTTTGCACATGTGCGTGATTGTGCAGAGCAGTTTGATCGAGTATGGCCAGGTTGGGCACATAGCGGACATCTAGCTGTGGAATGACAGTGTTTGGCTGGGTGTCCTAAACGCCAACAATTTTGGCACTGACGAGGAGGAGGTTGGTATGGTCGGACAGGTAGGGATTCCCCACCTATGTAAACATTAAAGGGAAGGTCATGTCTACGGAAAGTAATTTTGGCAATGTTGATGGATTTCTTACGATTTCCTCTGGGAGGAATGGAGTAGCATTGTACATATGTTGCATCATAGTCTGTGAGACAAGCGAGTAAGTCCTCTCCACAATCTGACCATTCTTTGTCAGAGATTGGGCAATCTGTTGGGGAGATAGAGACAGTTCCGGTGCAAGTATTGAGGGTTGGATGAGGTTCTGTAGGGATGGGATTACCACATATATCAGTTAGTTTTGTTAATGCTATAGCTTGGTTTTCAGTTGTTACTGTGACGAGACGGGAGTGGTCGGGTCGGCTACGGAAAGAGACTTTGCCTACTTGTTTTTGGAGGCATTGTTGGAAGAGGAGGGTGTTTTGAGAGTAGGGAGCTGTGGGAAGGATCACGAAAAATCGGTCCCATTTGGCTGGGCTAAATAGGGTATTTAGGATTCTTGTAGAGGTGGGGGTAGTAGAAGTGCGGGGACGTGTGGAGGAGGGAGTAGTGTTAAGGGGGGTAGTGTTATGGGGAGGTGGGCAATAAGGTTGTAAGGTAGTAATAAGGGGAGATGGGGTGGTTGATGAAGAAGGTTGTGGGAGTAAAGGTGTTGAAGTTGAGCATGTTGGGAGAGTAGAAATGTCTCCTGGGGGTTGGTTGTTGATTAGGGTTGATACTGTACTAGTATGCATTGATGATGGGGGAGTTGTTGCAGTGTTCGGAGCCGTGGTCAAAGGAGAGCTGGGATTGGGGCTATTTGATAAAGGGGCAAGCCCCTAAGATTGGGGTTATGTCTTCATTATTGGCCATGATAAGCCTGGAGTATGTTGGGGAAAAAAATAGTCCACCCCTCAGGGTCCCCTTGAGGGGTAAGGGCCAGGTATGGCAGGGGAATACCGTGCCCATGGTTCCCTCAGGCCGTTCAGGACTGACATAAAGTCAGCCTTTCATCCTTTCAGCACGGCTCTCACACCTTAGGAGGTGGATAGTAGAAGGGATTGGTGAAGAAACTGAAATGAAAAGTATGAGTGGGAAAAAAGACTATGCAAAATTAGTTAATAAATGGCTGAGTCCCAAGGTTGAGGAGTTCCCCATCATTGGGTCTCAGTCTTCGTCTCCTAAGCCCCCCCACGACAACAACGGGCAAAGGATTGGGGGGGATGGCTCTCCCAAGCCATTCATGACTGGCACAAAGTCAGCCTTTCTTTCTTTCAATACTGCTCTCACACCTTAGGAAATGGATACAAGGGGTTGAAGAAGAGACAAACGAAAAGGTGGAGGGAAAAAGACAGTGCAAAAGTTTGGGGAGATTCCTAGTATTGGGTCTCGGTCTGTCTCTCCCAAGCAAGGGATTGGGGGCAGGGTTATAAATATGTGAAAATGTTGCCTATATGCATTGCAGGGCATTTGAAAAATGTATGAAACTAGTCTCTCCCAAGCAAGGGATTGGGGGCAGGGTTATAAATATGTGAAAATGTTGCCTATATGCATTGCAGGGCATTTGAAAAATGTATGAAACTAGTCTCTCCCAAGCAAGGGATTGGGGGTAGGGTTATAAATATGTGAAAATGTTGCCTATATGCATTGCAGGGCATTTGAAAAATGTATGAAACTAATCTTTCCATCAAAATCATTAACTTTAAATTGCTCCACACTACTGTCTAGAAAGTTTCCCATGGTCCTAAGGCTGGGAATCCTTGTTTAAGCTCTTTATTAACCCAATTCCAACAGGTATGGCATGTACGTACATACCATGCCTGTGAGTTTACTATATTAACTGTTTTTACACATACATGCTACACTTGTGCTAAGTCACCAATGAGCCAATTACAAGTACTGCCTGTATTTACCCTTTTCCTTGATTTACAAAAATATTTTATGTTATCTTCTTTTGCTGTTATTAATGTTTATAACATAGTAATTATAATGTCTATAACAAAAGTAACACCATCGATATTTATGGCATTAGTAAAAAATACATTTTCCCACAACTCAAGGAGAGATGAAATTCGATAAGGTCACAAGGTCTACTAATTGACTACTTTGTGGCTAAGCACTAGCAGTGACATCTATGTGCAGAGACATTTCACAAAATATTAAGAAATGGGCACATTTTCCCCAGGGACATGCTGTTAAATCTCTTCAGTGCCCTACACCGAATAAGTTCACCAATCAAGAAGGTTTGCTCTACACTGACAGAACAAATATCTCTTTAATGATCACCTCATCCTTGGGCCTGTTTTCAAGTTTTATCTATAAAATATTACTAGAATCAGGTTATATGCATAGGTTGGATTGACTATGTATATAGGAAGTCACCC
>NC_061851.1:17467248-17477248 GCF_019202785.1 Penaeus chinensis | reverse complement strand
GGTATGTGAAAATACTTACCCATCGCTGCTTCTTTGGTCAAGTTTCCATGGACTTTTGAGCACTCCATTATGATGCTTTTCAATTCTGCATTACTAGGAGTTTGGGATGATGCCACTGCTCTTGAAAATGCTGAAGTTTCTAAAGTAGCTGGTCGGACAGTTTCTGTGCGACCATGTTTAAATGCTGAAGTGCTGCATGACTCATATGTAGCAACAGTTGTTCCATTTTGGAGGTAATACGCAACCTAAAAATAACAATCAAGACTTTTCTTTCCTTTCACAAATACTTATTAAAAAGTATGAAAATAAATAAAAGCTGGACCCATAAAATCTTAAAATCATACAATCAGTAATACTATGAATTTTGCAAAAAAAAACTTTTAAGCAATATAGATTTAATTTTTTTTTCACAGATATTCCATCCTGAATCATATGAAAATAGAAAAAAACAAAAACAAGAAATTTCTATAAGAATCCTACAGATAGTTTTGTTTCCTGTATACATTACACTTACCTGGAATCCTAACTGCATCATTGCATCAGGAGAAACTTTGTGTTTTTTGCATGAATTTTTCCCAAATACATCAGACTCCAAGACATCAACCTGTAGTGCACTGGTGTTTGCTTCATATGTCTGAACTGCATTTTCAATGGCTTGTTTCAGACTTGGAGTCAAGTTAAATTCTGAAATGTAATAAAATGATTTATAATTTTTTTTTACAGTTTTTGATATCTAGCTCCAACCTTTATCATTATTTTGTAGTTATCAGCATTATTATTCCCATCATTATCATTATAATCATTATTACTGTTATTATTGTTGTTGCTGTTATTACAATTACCTTGTTATAACTATTATTATTACTATTATAATAATTATTACAATCATTATCATAATTAATATCATTATTATTATCACTGTTGTTTTCGTTATTGTTTTATTAACATTATCATTATCATAATTCTGTATACTATCAATATTACTGTTGTTATTACCAATTATGTTTATTACTATTATTATTACTGATGTTATTATTACCATTATCATGACTGTCATTAACCCACTGGATCTGGGTGACATGTCATGAAAAAAATTGGCAGAGGGCCAGAATTCAAAAATGTGCCATCAGGAAAAATTCAGCAGAGGGTTCGGATGACAGGAATGACAAAAGAGTACACAAAACTCTTGGAAGCAAATTAGACTCAGTGGACATATAGGGAGGAGCTCTGGTATACTTTCCACCAGTAAATGAAGGCGAGCCATGGCTGGAGGGGCCCCAGCTACAGGGAGGACAATATTTCCCTGCTCAGGATCCTACTCCTGCCCACCATGACAGACAGTGCAGGGTATATTACAAAAAAAAAGAATAATACAAAAATGTAAAATATTACAGATACTGTAGTTGTTGACTACCTAGAGAGATAATAAGGAGTCTGCACAATGAAATCAGTCTATTTCCATCTTGATAAAACATGACATAGGACAAATACAAGTCTTGGAAAATGGTACAAAGGCAAAAAAAAAAATGATTATGCAGAAAAAAAGGTAACAATATTCCAATGGTAGGTTCCATGGTATATTGATACTGCACAGGAGTGTTTGTGTGAGCTGATCCTATAAACCACACACCAAGGAATGGTGTCATTTTGTTATTTGTGTTATTTAAAAAAAAATGCAGTATTCAATTTCCTATAACACAGCAGGAATACAATCCTTAGCATGGAAATAGCAAACTCCCTGGAACCAGCACTCTTCGAGTTATGGCTCATGAATGTTACATTCCACACTCAATGGAAATAATGCAAAAGTTCCCACTGAGTCTAATCACCCTTCAAGAGCTTTGTGCACTCATGGCGAGTTATTCCCATCACCCCGGACTTCAGCCAAAATTCTCACTACAGCATGTTCACGTCACCCACCCCTCAAACCAATTCTTTTTACAATGTAAAATCAATAAAAATGTGGGGGTTAATATAATGTTTCAATTATCACTACAGATATCATGATCATATAAATGAACATGTACTGTTTTATCTTTAATAGCAGTAACTGCAATGACATCAATATCATATGTACAAGATCATAGTCACACTTACCCAACCTGCGGACATGTTGTGAGGCATCAATATTTGCTGGCTTGCTATCTGGGTGAATGAACGGCTTTTCATTTATTTCTTTGGCTACCTCATTAAAGTAACTCATCACAGCTACTCCATCACCCCAGGCATGCTCAAAGTTAAGTGCAGACTGTCCATCACGTGTCATTAATATGGAGAATGATTTATCAAACCATCTGTAAAGCAGATACAGTGATTATCAAACATAATTCAAAACTGCCAGCGCAATTAGTTTCTTTTCTCATTAAGCAAGCACTGCACTATATTTACTTACAAAAAAATCAACTATTGTTTCCTTTACACAATTTGTTTTCTTGACACTCTTAAAAATATTTCTCTGAACATACCTGTTCTTGCCATTGCCATAGAGAAAAGTACGATACATCTTCTCCGGATCTGTGCCAACATCATGATCATCAAGCACAATGTTGAAAGCGGCAGTATCAATTGCATCCAGGGCTTCCTCATTCCCTGCTGCTATAAGTTCTGCTCTACACTTAGCCCAAGTGTCTCGATTTTCAGATGACAGAATGGCCAAGGAATGCAACGGTGGTGGGGTCTGGCTATTGGCTATGTATGATACACATGCATGTACATAGCTTGGAGACAGAATGTTACCTGTACAAAAAATACATTATGATGAAAAAAATACATAGGAGCACACAAACTTTTTACATGCATATTGTTATTTCAAAAAATATCTTCAACCCTTAACCCAATGGGGATTCATATCATGGCATGACAGACCATCCCTATCACCAAGAAAACATTTTCAGCTATGTAAAGTCAAGCCTGCTGAAAGCTGTACAGAAACAGTTATTCACATAGTTTGGCCCTGTCTACAGTCACTGTGAAGAAACAGTCCCTCAAAAGTAGACTTAAGCATCTTTTTATGCCTCATTACCTAAACAACTGTTTATGTCACAGGAAGAGTATAGAGAGAAGGGTAAATCTATATATTTCCTGCACTTCTAATTTTTCCCTCAAGCAGTTAACCCTGTGCATCCCCTAAAGCTGGGAGCTCCAATAATCAGTGACTTAACATGGATTAAAGCATGAACCTACCATCCCTATCAAATATATCAAATACATAGAAGTGGCCATTCTTCATCATAAGCATATGGCGAGCATCTGGATTGCACTTCAATCTATCCTTTCCCAGTTCTGGAATGCGTGTGGAGTTAAAAAGGTTGCCAAATTGTGACATATCCAAAGGGAAAACCTGGAATAAAAAGAAAAACAAAGGCATCAGAATAGAATCTGAATGAAATGGTCAATACAACTTATCTTTCTAGTTTCCATGACAATGACAACTGCTCATAATTAATATATCCATCTTCCTTTTTAAAGTAACTAAAATCTGGGGGGTTTAGATGCATATTTACATCTCTATTCTGCTTATGTGACTCAAAAAGAAGAAAAGTAATGTAACAATAATAAACGTGTTATTTCTAATTCAAATAATCTGCCTATTACCTTCTTGGATAGTAGATTAAATCATCTTATATCAAAAAATTGAAATACACAAACAAGTAGAGAGAAAATAAATGCAAGAGTAATATAGTATTGTTAAAGAATAACATTGATAGTTACAAGAATACACAATGAGCTATGACAAACCTTTTGAGCATAAGCACCATATGATGCAACAGATGATGGTATCCAGCGAACAATATTGCGGAATCGTTGATTATCAGTTTTTGCTGGATTGAGATGATATACCACCGGCTCCAATACCTCCTCACGAAGTGTGCGCATAAACCTATTTTTTAATATAAAATAAGTAGAAATCACAACATACAACTATGTATGTACAAATGAAACAAAAGCCTAACTGAAATTAAACATTTGCTTTATCAGTTATGTAGCATAAATGTCAAGAAATCAAATTATGCTGTACACAAACTTCAAAAAGGTCTTGTTAAGCAGTAACAGTAAAAACATAATTCTATATATACACATCTTACTAATATTATCTACAACTCAATTAAATCCTGACTTCATCTTCATTTCTTCTTAAAGCTATTAAAACATAATGTCAAAGAATTCTTACCTCATTGATGAAACAAGGATATTTGAAGTACGAATGACTGGGTCAGAGTAACCAGGTTTCTCTTCAGGCAAGAAGGCAAGAAAAGGGTTATAGTTCAGTACGACAGGAACACGGTCCCTCAGATACATGTCAAACCAAGGTCCTGATATATAGCTGGTATGTTTATTAGCCTGTAATATTTAAGAAACACTGTTTCAAATCTTGATCACAAGAAATATGATTCTGAAAGAAATGGAAAACCATAATGTTTGACACCAAAACAGGAGAATTTTCAAAAAATAAATTATGCCACTTAAAGAAAGAATGAAGAAACTACCTTGTCATGCTGCTTCAGTTGAACTTGCAAGTCTAAACCAGGCCCAGTCTTGAAGTGTTCTACAGCCTTCTCTGTTACCTGATATTCTTCAGGTGACAAGATTGCCTTTTGTGAACGAAGATAGCGAGTGCAGGTTTTCTCTAATTCTGAATTTGAGAATTCTTCATTTTTCATTCCATAAATGATTTGATATAATTCTCACTTCAAGCAGTCTCCTTTTTATATATCAATTTGCTGTGGCTTATCCCTTTCTTCCTATCAGCAATAATTTCCTACATAATTTCCATATACTTTTTATCATAGAAAAAGTATACCATTTTACAAACAATCTGCTAATCACAAATTTAAATAGACAAGTTGTTAGATTTTGCTTATCTGAAATGAAATAAGAAACATGCAGTTTCCCCTGTCAGTCACAAGGCAGCTGGTAAATGTGTGGTTGGTAGACTAACAAGTTATCAGAAAAGTGAGTTAGGTTCAACCAATCCACTTTTCACACACTACAATGATACGAGAAACACTAGAACATTGACTGGCAGTGGTTTTCTATTTTTTCAGAGAACTAAATGAAAGCAAAGTTCAAAAAATGCATATGCATGTAAATGTGTGTATATGGATGAATGCAAGTGTACACAGATTTCATATGTGTACACACATGTGAACATGTGCACAAATGAATACTTGGATGTTTTTGTGTGAATTCATGAGGGAAAAGTTTTTGATGGATTCTTTCCTGTAGATAACTGTATATTGTATATAAATGTGTGTAAATGGATGTATATGTCAATAAACTCTAACCCTTTGTTTAGAAGTACATGGTACATGTTTGTAAATTTTGTTGCACGCAGATGGCTCCACAATTATTCAACCACCAAGGAGTCAAGGATTAGACTATACCTTCTGGGGCTAATCAATTTGTTTGTGAAAATCAAGGAAAAAGAGGAACAGGTGAGATAGATATGACTAGTAATTAACTTTTGGGTGATTAGGACTTGTGGAACCATCTATGTGTAAACACAATTAATTAACTAAAATGTATGGCATGCCACCCCAGCACAAAAGATTAAAGAGTCATGTGTGATATTCCTTTTCTGGATTCTCATCTTCTCTTACAACTGACAAAATGTTCATCCATTATAGAGGGCATCATTTGGCACCATCTTGTAATAAAAACTCACTTATTCAAGATTATTAAAATCAACAAACATATTTCAGTTATAAGCCTCTCACACACCTTCACTTCCAAACAAAGGTAATTTTACTCTTTTTTTGTTTGTTTGTTATTTGTATTCATTTCCATTTTTCATAATATATCTACCACATAAGTGCATTGACATTACATTACCACCTTCATGAATCAATATTCTCTAAAACATCATTGCTAAACAAGACTTTAACAACTTTACTGGTACAGAATGAACCTTGAAGGTAATTTAGTGCTCTGGGTGCATATTACAAAATGGTCATATCAACACATATCCATTAACCCAATGCCAACGGGAATGATGTGTACGAATGTGCCATGCCCACTGTGAGTACTTGTTTGATTGTTTTTACACATAGATGGCTACACTTGTACTAAGTCACAATGAGCCAGTTACGACTATTGCCTGTCTCACCCGTTTACCTTTTTCTTTGATTTACGAAAATATATTACATTATCTTATTTTGCTGTTACTAACGTTTATAACATTATAGTAATTATGATGTTTATAATAAAAATAATACCATCGATAGCACTAGTAAAATATACGTTTTTCCTGCCAATTCAAATCACGTAAGGTCACAAGGTCTACTAATTGACTCCTTTGTGGATAAGCACTAGCAGAGCCATCTATGTGCAGAGACATTTCACAAAAATATAGAAAATGAGCACAGCATTTTCCCATATTCTATTCATTTTCCCAGCAGCATTGGGTTAAATTCTATTGCAATTCCATATACAATTTTCTTTCTTTTTACATCTTTGTCTCTGACACTTAAAATCTGGGAAAATCCTATGTCTTCACATATAAGTAGGTGATTTCATATCTGATTTACATTTTCCTCAGGGAGGACATAAATAACATGCAGTAAAAATCATAAAAAAACATTTAAAGTGGAAATTACAGTACACAATTTATCATGGAATGGTTTAAATCCTTAACATAACATCATGCAGTAATAATTGCTTGGCTGATTCTTATATAACCTGTATAAAAAATTGAAACCAGTTTTAAATCAATTTTTAAACACAGATTTTTACAAAAATAAAAGACATGTTTTTGTAATGTTTCTTCCTTAACCCATTAGGCATTAGGCTTCCATAAGCAGACGTGTGCAGCTTGTAGGCTGGGCACAAACGAACACTCTTGTGCAGTGACAAGACTCCATGCTCCCCCTTTGCAATGTTATTGTCTTTTTTGGTATAAGCAGTTTTATCTTTTTTGCCATTTTCCAATGTTTATATTTGTTATTTGATTTGCTTTATCCAGATGGTAATAGACTGTTTTCCTTGCACAGAATCTATATCATCTCTCTAGGTAGTCTATAACTCAGTGCAATAATAATAACAATAAGTAACATTTTGTCTTGTTTTATCATTTTTTTTCATAATATTTTATTTTCTATAATGCAACCTGTACCCCATGTTATGGTAAGCAGGAATAAGATCCTGAGCATGGAAATAGTGCCCTCCCTGAGCTGGTGCTCTTTCAGTCATGGCTCACAGACATTACATTTCACACTTGTTTATTGATGGAAATAATGCAAAAGCCCCTTCCTAAATGCCAAATGTCATACTCGTGGCAAGTCTTTCCTGTCCCCCGGCCTTCAGCCGAAACACTCACAATGGCAAGTTCACGTCACCCCTGCCCACAGCCAAATTTTCCCATGACAGTATGTTCACATCACCCACCCCTCAAGCCAAACTTTATGATGTGATGGTCGCATCATCTGGATCAAAGGGGTAAAGAGCATAAAATAAGATCTGTCTCATCTTTAAAGCTTAAAAATTGCAGACTGAGCTCCTACAGCAATTTTATTCTTACACAAAAATCCATTCATGATAGTTGAATAAACATTTGTATCACCAGCAATACAGGAAACATGGCTAGTTAAGCAACCACTGCACCAGCAGTTGTGCATGTAGAGATCCTTTTCATTACATTCTACTACTATAACAAAAAATGCATTCTAGTATAACTCACAAGAAGAAAATATTTCTGATTATGTAATGATACCTGGAGGAAATATAACCAAAAGATAATGAATACCAAAACTGCTATAACATTCTTTTGGTAACTTCCTAGAACATAATATATTTAATATTCCTAAAATATGTCCTCAATACCTACATTTGTTTGTATAATCAACATCTGCGAAGCAGAGATTTTTTCAACATATATGTATGTAGTCAGAGAAGAGTGCCTGGTCCATATTATGAGAATTGTGTGAAATATCATGATTTTGGGGTAACATAAAGGAGGAGGGGGTCTTCTATGATATGAAAACCAATTCAGGGTTAGAGGATGTAAACATGACATGTCTCAAAATGCCCCAAATTTGCATCCACAACCTTATTGAAGTGGTAGGGTCCTCTATGTTCCTAATTACAGAAGTGTTCTTTTTTATAAAAACACAATAGGGTAGTGGCCTTACATATCAAACATATATTTCACAAATTTGACAACATACAAGAACTCAGCTGTATAACTACAAGACAAAACTTTAGACAAACTCTATAGCATAATATATCATTAACAAAATGACTGTTGACAAACCTTTATTGGAGTCTAATTACTCATACAAAAAAACTCTACCTGGAATTGGGAGGCGAAGCAGAGATTTCTGAAAGTGCATTGTAGGAACCTTGGATTTTTGGATATATTGATAGCTATCATCTTTAACAGAAACACTCTGGCACCTGTAAATACGAATCAAAATTACTATGCAAATACTTGTTTGCCATATTACAGCATATATCCTCATACATAAATAAGAGTAGTGATAATGAAAAAATATAATCATTAAAATCACAAAAAATCAATTTCATAAAAAAATAACTTACAAAAAAGACTTGTGAAACGGTCGCACTAACCACCTCCTCCCAATGGGTGAGACCTGTGAATATTTGCAATAATTGTGAAGATATGTAATGGTTTCTTCGTTATAACATCATATAAAGCCAAAACAAAAAAGAAAAAAAGTGTGTGCCTCTGTGTGTGTGTGTGTCTGTGTGTGTGTGTGTGTGTGTGTGTGTGTGTGTGTGTCTGTGTGTGTGTGTGTGTGTGTGTGTGTGTGTGTGTGTGTGTGTGTGTGTGTGTGTGTGTGTGTGTGTGTGTGTGTGTGTGTGTGTGTGTGTGTCTGTGTGTGTGTGTGTGTCTGTGTGTGTGTGTGTGTCTGTACCTGTAAGTGTGTGTGTCTATGCCTGTGAGTGTGTGTGTGTCTGTACCTGTAAGTGTGTGTGTGTCTGTGCCTGTAAGTGTGTGTGTGTCTGTGCCTGTAAGTGTGTGTGTGTCTGTGCCTGTAAGTGTGTGTGTGTCTGTGCCTGTGTGTGTGCCTGTGTCTGTGCCTGTGAGTGTGTGTGTGTGCCTGTGTGTGCCTGTGTCTGTGCCTGTGAGTGTGTGTCCGTGCCTGTGAGTGTGTGTGTCTGTGCTTGTGAGTATGTGTGTGTGTGTGCCTGTGAGAGTGTGTATCTGTGTCTGCGAGTGTGTGTCTCTGTGCCTGTGAGTGTGTGTTTCTGTGCCTGTGAGTGTGTGTGTCTGTGCCTGTGAGTGTGTGTGTCTGTGCCTGTGAGTGTGTGTGTCTGTGCCTGTGAGTGTGTGTGTCTGTGCCTGTGAGTGTGTGTGTCTGTGCCTGTGAGTGTGTGTCTGTGCCTGTGAGTGTGTGTCTGTGCCTGTGAGTGTGTGTCTGTGCCTGTGAGTGTGTGTCTGTGCCTGTGAGTGTGTGTGTCTGTGCCTGTGAGTGTGTGTGCCTGTGGATGTGTGTGCCTGTGCCTGTGAGTGTGTGTGTCTGTGCCTGTGAGTGTGTGTGTCTGTGCCTGTGAATGTGTGTGTCTGTGCCTGTGAGTGTGTGTGTCTGTGCCTGTGAATGTGTGTGCCTGTGCCTGTGCTTGTGCTTGTGAGTGTGTGTGTGCCTGTGCTTGTGAATGTGTGTGTGTCTGTGCCTGTGAATGTGTGTGTGTCTGTGCCTGTGAGTGTATGTATGTCTGTGCCTGTGAGTGTGTGTGTGCCTGTGAATGTGTGTGTGTCTGTGCCTGTGAGTGTATGTATGTCTGTGCCTGTGAGTGTGTGTGTGCCTGTGCCTGTGAGTGTGTGTGTGTCTGTGCTTGTGAATGTGTGTGTGTCTGTGCCTGTGAATGTGTGTGTGTCTGTGCCTGTGAGTGTATGTATGTCTGTGCCTGTGAGTGTGTGTGTGCCTGTGCCTGTGAGTGTGTGTGTGTCTGTGCTTGTGAGTGTGTGTGTGTGTGTGCCTGTGAGTGTGTGTGTGTGTGTGCCTGTGAGTGTGAGTGTGTGTGTGTGTGTGTGCCTGTG
>NC_061851.1:17434748-17462248 GCF_019202785.1 Penaeus chinensis | reverse complement strand
ATGGCAATTTCTAAACTGACGTGTGGGAAAGCCGTAGGCTGCCATCTGGCAGCCTGGTACCATTCCCCCTGATCTGACCTGCTGAGGGGCATGGTCATCCGTCTCTGGAAGGGGAAAGGGGATCATTGGTACTATAGCAACTACCATGGCATTACACTGCTCAGTGTATCAGGCAGGGTTTTACCCACATTCTTCTCTAATGGATCCACAACCACCTATTAAGGCACAAGAGACAGGAGCAGTCTTGATTCACTCTTGGCAAGTCCACAACAGACATATCCTAGCACTTCGAGTAATTGTGGAATGCAGTTGGGAGTTCAGTCAACCTACATTGACCCTTAGAAGGCATTTAACTCGGAGCACCAAGAATCGGTATGGGAGATCCTGAAACTTAGGGGAATTCCAACACGATTATTGGCCTGATACAGAGCCTATATACCGGTATTGAAAGTGCTGTAAAGTGTGGTGGGGGCCTGTCGAACTCCTTCCCTGTTAATTCAGGGGTGAGGCAAGGCTGTGTTCTTGCACCAACACTTTGCAACACCTGCATGGACTAGATAATAGGCAGAACTACTACCCAAAGTCAGTGTGGAGCAACATTAGGCAATATCAAGGTCTCAGACCTAAACTTTGCTGATGATGTTGCTATCCTATCGGAGTCCCTGGAGTCAGTGGTGGTGGCTCTTGATGCATTTACCAATGAGGCGAAGCCTTAGGCCTAGAGGTCTCCTGGACTAAGCACAAGAGTCAGGACTTGGGGGCCTGTTAGGGGAACCCATTCAGATGATCCATGCTTGCATTGAGGACGTTGAAGTCACAGAGACCTTTGCATACCTTGGTAGTGTAGTCCATATCTTTGGGCAATCAGACCAAGAAGTCAGGAGGCGGACTGATCTGGCAGTAGGAGCCATGAACTCGAT
Organism: Penaeus chinensis; assembly: GCF_019202785.1. NCBI lineage: Eukaryota > Metazoa > Arthropoda > Malacostraca > Decapoda > Penaeidae > Penaeus > Penaeus chinensis. Next base: position 17,461,328 of record NC_061851.1, on the reverse strand, counting down.
CAAGAAGAGCATTTGGAGATGTCGGTACCTAGGTAGAAGGACCAAGGTATGTGTCTTCAAGGCCTTGATACTGCCAGTTTTGCTCTATGGAAACAAAACCTGGATTGCCTTGGAGTCTCATCTTGATGCCTTTTGTCTCTTCACCGGATCATGGGGTACAGTTGGCAGGAGCATGTGTCCAACCAATGGCTACACCATGAGACTGGTATGGGACCTGTTACTTGCATAATCTGGGATTGCCAACTCAGGCTATATGGGCACCTAGCTCGTTTCCTTGTGGATGACCCTACCCATCAGGTTGTCCCTCTGTGAGACAATCCTGGGTGGAGGAGGCCCATGGGATGAACTAGAAGGTCTTGGCTTAGGCAGCTCAATGAGACCTGCCGCAAGGCCAAGGGCCTACCTGGAGACTTACCATGAGGGACCCTCAATGGATGGAAGTGAAGGGTGGATGCAACCATGCACCCCTATCAGTGTTAGCCCCTTGAGGAGGCTAATGATGATGATGATATAAATATACATATATATACATATATATACACAAATATCTACATATATATACATATATACACACATATAAATACATATGGTAGAAAAACCCACAATGCAGAAACTAGTTTGTGTATTGTGAGTTTTCCTACCATAGTATCAACATGGTAGAGTGTTTTACTATTCTTCATATATACACACACACATATTGTGTATATATATATATATATATATATATATATATATATATATATATATGACACACAGACACACACACACACACACACACATACCTATATCTATATATACACACATATACTATACCTATATATATATTTATACATATATATACATACATATATATGCATATACATATATACACATATATATGCATATTCATATATATATGCAAGTATATGCATATACATATATACATACATACATATACATACAAATATATGCATATATATATATATGCATATACATATATATACATACACATACATATATATACATACAGATACATATATACACATATATATGTATATACATATATATATATATACATATGCATATTTATATATATAAATATATATTCATATGTATGTGTGTGTGTGTGTGTGTGTGTGTGTGTGTGTGTGTGTGTGTGTGTGTGTGTGTGTGTGTGTGTGTGTGTGTGTGTGTGTGTGTACACATTTATATGCATACCTATATATACACATATATACATATACATATGTATGTATGTATGTATGTATGTATGTATGTATGTATGTATGTATGTATGTATGTATGTATGTATGTATGTATGTATGTATGTATATGTATGTATGTATGTATGTATGTATGTATGTATGTATGTATGTATGTATGTATGTATGTATGTATATATATATATATATATATATATATATATAGGCATATATATAATACTGCATTAGTTGCATAATATTTCCTTAATCCCTTCAAAAATACACAATCATTCTTAACATTGTACATGATGCTGTATCATCTTACAAAGCATAAATTATACCATACTGCCATAAAATTGCTGGAAAGTTTCTGTAGTATATATACTACATGGTTAATTTACCAGCAAAATGGTTCTGTGCTACATATACTACATATATGTAATACTGCATTAGTTGCATAATATTTCCTTAATCCCTTCAAAAATACACAATCATTCTTAACATTGTACATGATGCTATATCATCTTACAAATCATAAATTATACCATACTGCCATAAAATTGCTGGAAAGTTTCTGTAGTATATATACTACATGGTTAATTTACCAGCAAAATGGTTCTGTGCTACATATACTACAGGGGCAGACAAAGGATTAAATATCAACCACTAGTAGAGGATCATCATTTACCCTAGGAGACAAAGGAGGAACAAATAAGCTTTCTACCTTTTTGTTACCTCTCATATTTATTATGCAAAGTATATTTTGCTCTTACTTTTATTATGCACACATTTGGTATGTACTGTCTTTCTTACTAAAGCTCTGATCATAGCTGATAGCATTATTTATATGAAGAAAACGAGTATGCTGGAGTTTGCTGCCATTATCACTTTGTAAACAAACCTCCACACTACAGAGATACCATTCCCCTAGACCATAGGTCTGTAGCAGCTACAGATGATATGATATTTGGACTAAAGTGCCACTCACCTAAAGTAACATTACAGAGTTTAGGTAGCTCACACAGGGCTGGAGTCCTCTGTATGTAAAGAAAATCAACTAAAATCAAAATGGACTGAGCCTACCATCAATGAGTTACTTATATTAACCCATTTGCCCCAAATTTATGTTCTGTCCCCTGTAGTTTTAGGTGAATTTTGTTACATACAGATGGCTCCACATGTATTCAGCCAGTAAGGAGTCTATCAGTAGGCCCAAGTTACCAATCCTGATTTTCCCATTCCTTGAATTGGTGGGAAAATGTGTTTTTCTTATTAATACCATTGCTATCAAAACTGTTATTATTGTTATTAAAGTTATGATTATTAAATGTTCATTAAAACATTTTAGACAATGAAATGATACAAAAGACCCCTTCCTAAAGTGAAGGAAGAGGGTAAACAGGTGAGATAGGTAGTTTCTAATAACTGGCTATTTGGTGATTAAGAACATGTAGAGCCATCTGTGTAAATACAATAAATACACGTGTATTACTGTGGGCATGGCATGTATTCTTGCCACGTGGGGCGAATGGGTTAAGTCTGGAAGATATGCCATTCATGAACCGTATTTCTGTGAAGGAAATATCACCCAAACCCAAAATTTTGACTCTCCATTGCTGGTCATAGGGCACTGAGAAATAATTGAATGATATATATTTTTTATTGAGCCATCTGCCTGAAAAAACTCTTGGGTATGAAATGTCTATTGAAAATAACTGTCCTGATAATCAAAAGCCATTTACAATCACAGATGATTGTAAATTCCTTATTGTTCTAAGCCAGTTGTGTATTTGCTGTATTAGCTGTAATAATGCATACTCACCAATAGTGCAACGAAGTTTATTATTATGGAACCTACTTAAGCTGGGGTTGTTTGTTGGCCTTTCACTAGAGTGCTGTTTGGCACAGAGATAAACGTAATCAGTTTGCTACAAAAGTTAATATGACATTCATCTAATAACATCAACATCCATGAAGTTCCTGGCTACCATACAAAGTCTCTTTTAACAGTGTAACATGCATCTTCCCCCAACACTCCTTTCCTCCAACAAAACCTTTGCTTAACACTTTCATTTGATATTTCAGTCAATATGAAGAAAAGGGTATTGGGTTACTTTCGAAACAATTTTGAAACCTTTCAGCATGAAATCCACTGCTTTCAACAATTCTAGGCATGCAAATGAATCGTTGAGGAGATATGATCACCATCTATATCGACTATCTTGATTTTATAGTCCCGATAGCAGGGGAGGGCATGAAGTATGTCAGGGAAATTATGGGGTAAAACAGGACCCCCCAGGTTGTCAAACAAAACGTCCTAACCCAACATCCAACCTAACCTAACACCATGGTGTATATTCCCTAGCTCTGCCCCCTGGACCCCATGGTAGTATATGCGCCTAGCCAGGGGGTTACGACCCCTGGACCCCTGTGATAATATATACACATAGCCAGGGGGCTACGCCTCCTGGACCCCCGTGGTAATATATGCGTCTTGAATTCACCCTCGCAATGTAAACAAGATGAGCGACTTAGCCAAATTTGGGGGATCTTCTCTTTTCTTTTACATATGGCACTCTCGGGAAGCATTTGCAAACACATTGCCATAGAAGAACTTTGGTTTGTATTGTTCTATCATTTCATGTAAGTTTTATTACCCAACTCTGCCACTACCTTATACTACATTTGTCCGATATTTCTATAGATAAAAATTTTATCTAAATTTTCATATATACATATATATGACATCTAGACATTAAAATACACACTCACAAATTTCTTTTTTTACTTCTTATTAAAAAGGGTTCATCATGACTCTATAAAATAAGACAATAAATTACTCATGAGACCCTAATTTTTTCTACATTTCAAAATTAGTAGATATCAATAAAATATATGCACATCATAGGTCTCATAGAGTCTTTCTATTATCTATTTTTCATGTAAAACAACACTTAGTATATGAAATTCAACTTGTAACTAACTATACTAAGTGTAAAAAAATAAAATAAATAAAATACACTAACAAACAACAGTCTTTGGTACATGTTGCCCCAAAGCCCCATTTTACACTGAGAGAGATGCAACAATCCCCTGAATATATCATGAGTCACGCAAATTATGATAAAAAAAAAAAAAAAAGTACTGTAAAATACTTGATCTCGAAAAAAAATTATCAATTATTTCGCTGTTCAATTTTATTTCGACCCATATTTCCTAGCCGATCATATTCAATGCTTGGCAATATTACAAGCAGTGCCTAACCCTTACAAAATATTCATCAACGGCAGCCTTCTTGGTCAAAATGATAAATAACAGCTGATAGAGCCTGACATTTTCTGTGGGAAAGTAAATCCTGTGCACACAACTCCACATAGATAGAAAAAAAACTATCATTAAGCTGTTAGATAAAATTATTCTTGGGTATTGTATTCAAAACTTGCCTGAGAGGGAATGACCTAACTGCAATTGCCTAAAAGGATAATTTGTCTTTGAAACTCTGTGGTCCGACTCGCCGTCTGGCAATCAGCTGTTACCGGCCTCCTCTGGGCTCGATCAATAGAATTACCCATTATTCACCCTGTAACTCATTCATCAATATACCACATGCTAAAAAAAAACTTTATGACAGAATTTCAACAAACTGTATGTAGTTTTACATTATGACTGCAAAAATTAATAGATATATTATCTTTATAGTATTACTGGATGCAAATTGACGATGCTTCTATTTATCGAGTGATATTATTTTTTTTATTACTCGGTAGTAATATTATGGTCCTCAGTCCCGTGAAAAACACTAGCCATATCAGGTGAATTAACGAATAAAGGATCTTAGAGAAAATAAATGCCAAAAAGACCAGTGTAGGGCACAGCACCAGAAAAAAAATATATGACACACACACACACACACACACACACACACACACACACACACACACACATATATATATATATATACATATTATATATATGTACATGATATATGTGTATATATATAAATATATAGATAGATAGATAGATATGTGTGTGTGTGTGTGTGTGTGTGTGTGTGTGTGTGTGTGTGTGTGTGTGTGTGTGTGTGTGTGTGTGTGTGTGTGTGTGTGTGTGTGTGGTAGGAAAACCCACAATGCACAAACACTTCAGAAAATCTAGTTTGTGCATTTTTTTACTATAGTATCAACGGTGGAGTGCCTTATTATTCATATATATATATATATATATATATATATATATATATATACACATACACATATATGAGTGTGTATATATACATATAAATGTATATCTACGTGTGTGTATATATACACATATATGTATGTATATATAAATGTATATATACACATAGAGGTACAGGTATGCATACTCATATACATATGTATACAAATATACATACAAATATGTATCCTTATATATATGCATATATATATGCTTATATATTTATATATATGCTTGTATATTTATATCTTCTATATATATTTATCTATATTTACATACATTTATTTATATGTATATATGTATATATACATATATATATATATATATATATATATATATATATATATATATATATATATATATATATATATATATCGTATATACACACACGCGCGCACATATGTATCATCAGACTTATCATGCGATGGTTGGAGCATTCAAATGTGATTGTCACTTTGGGCAAAGAAATTAATACACTTCAGCATGTCTTCTGGTATTTCGCCAATATATCTAAATCTACTGAACTATAGTGTTCGAATGTAAACGTCTCCGGAATTTGTCACCTAGAGCGACGCACAGTCTGGGCATTATGCGAATCCAAAAATCCAAATCTAATATTTCCTACCTTTATTTATTTTCTAGACGGGGAGGGGGTAAGCCCCCCTTTATTGGCACTTCGTGCTAACTTATAGAAAACAGACATTATGAACAATCAGTGTGAGGGTGTTATGGACTCTAGGTATTTTCGCCATTTCGGGGAAAATATGAGTCGCTGTCGGTAACATTAACCACATATCTCCTTCAATTGTGTATATATTACCAGCTTGTTATCTTAAACTATCGAACGAGTGGGGTGTGGCGAGTGATAAGGATAAGTCAGATATGCGAAGCTGAGCCCCGCCCTGTCTCCATGAGGGGAGCCCGGCCTGTGTCGACTAATGCCGACTCGCCATGTATGGCAGCTGGTGCTGACTCGGCTGAGCTTAGTCCTTACCCGCCGTGGTGCCCAGCCACAGCAGTAACTTCCAGGCGACAACTGCAACTTCTCGCGAACCGCCGACACCTCGGTTGAAAGGCCGACACGTTACGACTGAACTAGCCCGGAGGCTTGTGGCGAGTTGGGTGTGCTGGTCAGTCACCTGGTGGTTTGCATGTCATTCGGAAATGATTGACAGTGTTTATCTGTACATTCTCAAAATAAAGAACAAAGATGGAAGCAGTAATTATTTTCTACTACAAGCTATTTCGGCGACGAGAAGACTAGAAGCTTATTAAGCCTGCCGCCACTTCGATGCCGTTTGACGCCCAGATAATCCCCAATTATGATGGAACTACAGAGCATTCGCCATTTGGTTACAACTGCCAGCAAGCACGTGTTCGCTGAAGCCTGAGTGTGATGCACTGTATGCAGCATATGAGGCATTTTTGGCGTGCCGGTTTCAACCAGGTGAATCAGTTGATATTTTCCTGGCTAATCTCCGGCGGTTTGGCGGCCCTACTTGAAGACAATCTTGAGCAACCGGTGCGGTGAGGCGGCGATCGTGGCGTTCCTGGATCTGCAGCCAACCAGGACACTTTGCCATAGCATATCCGGAGAAGGGGAACGTTAACGCCAGCATCCTTTCTCGAAAGCCAGTGAGCGGTGCTGTTTCAGTTGTGCGGCTGCTTGTCGACGGTCAGCCGCCAAAACGCCAAGATACCTGCAGTCGTGGAGAATAAACAACCAGTGGATATAGATGTTGGGCTTGGCATTTCACTCTTGTGGCATTATTGTGAAATCGTCATGAAACCAGTGAATGGCACTTTTCCAGTGGTTGAATGGATATCATTCTTTACGCCGGGTGTTGTGTGCTGTGGCAGCCGAAGATAACCATCGGTTGGTCAATGATGAAGACACAGGCCAACGCGCCAAGATACCCGCTTTCATGGCAAACAAGCTGGGTACAAATGTGTTTGGCATCACAGGCATTTCGGCACTTGGCGGCATTATTTTGAAATCGTCATTGGACGTGTGCTTCTACGGAACAGAGCAGGTATGTGGAGCCACATCCCGACCGCCGATAGTGGTGGACGCTTCCGACTACAGAGTACAGTTTGACGCTACTCGTCGGACGAGGACGGTGACGTGGAAGTGGACGAATGGAGCAGCACCTGCATGTTTGTAGAACAAAGTTGCACAGTATAATATTCCCGTCGATACGTAAGAACTTTGATGAGCAAATGGTTGGCTGGTATCTTACAACGAGCTGCAGCATGGAGTGCTGCGAGGCCTCGTGCCGTTCATGGCTGTTTGACAGAACGATGGGGGCAAGGTGCAACCCATGATATACAACATGCAATTAAATTACATGACCGCTTTCACAGCCGACAGTGATGTTTATGCTGACCAGTTACGCAAGTGGCGTCAGCACTTGTCCTCAAGGCTTACCAGTAGCTGCATGTCGAGGAGTGGCGGTGGCCTTTCCATTCAGTGATGGTGCAAGATCGATGTTATTGCCTGACGCGCCACGGTTTCGGCCTCAACATTGCAGCACTGGCCATGAGAGCCATCGTCAAAGTTATTCTGACTGAAGACCTGTGCGGTGTTATCATATGTTGACGACACGGTTAATGAGGATATCAGGAGAGGAAGCTGCGCATTTTACTGCTTTTGGGTTAGAGTGCAAGCAACTGGGACATGCAGTCGATGGAGTAAGGTTATTGGGACTATGTGCAGTCATTTCATGGCGAACCACAGTGATGTGACAACCTTGTCAACAAAATTTCACCATGTGTAAAACGACGCGCTGTATTCGCATGGTGTGGACAATTCATGGCACATTTGCCAGTGTGCAGATGGCTCTGGCCGGCAGCTGCATGGCTGAAACGCTATGTCAATGTGACAACATGTGGTCGGGTTGACATTTACTGAATACACTTCTCTTTTGAGACTGTTTGTAGCAGCATGGCCGCCTAAGGATGATCCATGTGACATCGGGTGAGTATGTTGGGATCAGGCAACAGATGCCATTGTCTTGACAGTGAGAGTTCTTATGACTGCTCCACGATGATAGTTTGCACATCGTGAAACTGGATGGTACTGTGCAAGACATCAATTTGGCAATGTTATGTGCATGTGTGTGATGCGAGGTGTCTCCTGCTGTGACAAGGGCTGAGGTACTAAAGACTGTTAAGTGATGTGACTTGTTAATCCATTTAGTCAACCCCATTGAATTGACAACATGGGTCACTGAGTGTGCCTGAAACATGGTGGTAGCTAGCAATAGATGATACTCACTACCTTAGCCAAGACTACCTGTCTATCATCGACGTGGGCCATCACAGTTTTACTTGTGGCAATACATGTTCACATCGCAAGGTGAAGGAAGGAAGGAAGCGCTGTTCTATTACTAAAGCTATTCACCTGTACAATGTTATTCCCCGTGAAGAGATATACCGGTACAAGTAAATGTTACCCTGCCCAGAAATAATGAAAGTGCGGAGTATACCCTAGGAGAAGTTGTGTGGGTCAGGAAACGCAGTGAGTACTGTACCTCAGTGGCGCAGCCTAGCGTCATCACCAAAGTGAACTCGCTGCAGGTTGTGTTCCGCGACACGTGTGGGGTTGAAGGTTTCGCTACTATGCTTTGACAAAGGACGGCATTTTGACCTGACTTGACCCTTCAACTGTCAGATGGAAACAGGAGCAAAACCTCATGCTACAGCTGGTGCCTGTGATCTCCACCTGCTGCAAAGACTACGTTGTGATTTTGAAGATCAGGAAGGGTTGTCATGATATGTGTATTATGTACAGATGTAACATGCCACTCAAGCGTGGCCGAGTGTTCATCTGTGTACATGTTCAAAATAAAAGACAACGGTAGAAGCAGCATCTATTTTCCACTACAGATACAAAGGCCACAGGTCAATTCCATGATATCGTCTGGTCCAGTGCATTTGTTACAATGGGTATTCTTGGTGTGACATACTGTCTGTTTCATTTTGCTTCTAAATTATCCCGTGTGCAAGGAATGACCTAGGTTACCATTCACTGCGGCGAAGGATTTGAACTCTGGTCAGCAATATTGCTATACAAGATAGCTACCGCTGCACCACAGCGCACAAAGGCAATTTGGTCAGTTTCAGCGGTCTTTTTTAACAACACATCTTCAACATCGTCGTTGTAGTCATTATGAAAGAGTGATCTAACGTTCTCTTCCCATCTTGCCGCGATGTCATCTCGGCTTTGCATATATATATATATATATATATATATATATATATATATATATATATATATGTGGTATAAAAACCCACACTGTAAAACTAGATTTAATTGAAAAAGAGAGACTACAGTTTCGGAATCCACCTGGATTCCATCTTCAGACCTGAAGATGGAATCCAGGTGGATTCCGAAACTGTAGTCTCTCTTTTTCAATTAAATCTTGTTTTACAGTGTGGGTTTTTATACCATAGTATCAACACGGTAGTGTGTTTTCTCCTTTTCATATATATATGTGTGTGTGTGCGTGTGCGTGTGCGTGTGCGTGTGCGTGTGCGTGTGCGTGTGCGTGTGTGTGTGTGTGTATGTATGTGTGTATATATATATAATATATATGTATATATATGTGTATGTATATGTATATTTATATATATGTATGTGTATATATATTATATATATGTATATATGTATATATATATATATATATATATATATGTACAATATGCCTGATCCTCCAACCTCGCTTCCGTTCGTCTGTCCTCACCTGCCTCGTGTTGCCTCTCCTCTCCCTTTCCTCTTCAGACCTAACTCGAGATCTTACTTAAAGGGAAGAAACGGGGTTAGTGTAAACTGAAAAAACAACAAAAGAAAATGGCTGCGTTGACAATGGCACAAGACTAGTTTGAGGCAAATTTTAGAGAAGAGTTATTTCAAAAGTATCTGCAGTGTCTGAAGTACTTGGTGCCAAGTAATGTCTATTATAACACCAATGAAGAACTAAAGACTGCAGCCCAGAATCCATCTTCCAAGTCTCGGCATGGATACTACATTCTCCAGAAGTAAGTTTCTTATTTAAAATTCACAGGTTGGCATTGGAACACATGGGAAACAGCAGACAATCTCAAGAGAAATATTTATAGGATATTTCACAATGGAAGTGACGTAATAATTTTTCCATGTTGCAACAATTCTAGTAATTTAAGAGAAGTAAACGCGTGCATATTATACACCTAATACACCTTAAAAGAAGAAACGGGGAAAGTGGGATATATATATATATACATATATATATTTTTTTTTTTTTTTTTTTTTTACAAAACTCCATCATATTATCTCATGGATTTTCATGATCAGTTCATGTAGTTGGTTCATCAGAAAATTGATTAATTCTTCATCTTATGGGACTAAATCGATATTCAGTTACTTAAGTCTATGTACTGTGGAAATTTGGTACTAATTATACTTTTTTACTACCGCATTTATTTACATCATTCAGAATATTATTCTTTGCAGGTGTGAAGCTCTTCAGTGTGGAGACATTGAAAAGCTGATCAAGAAACGCAAGAGTGTAGATGTGACTATTGAAGATACTTATGACATCATCAAGAGGGCACACATTGCAACAGGGCATGGTGGACGTGACAGAATGAAGTGAAATTTCGGGGCAAAGTATCCTAACATCGCAAAAGAAGCTATTGAATTAGTCAAGTCCTATTGCCAAGAAAAGAGAAAGCGAAATAAGACTGCTGGGTTGTTGTGAAGCTCCTCTTGAGCAGTGAATTCAATTCCGTAGCCAAGTTGACCTTGTGGATATCAGTTGAAGTGGATCATGGTCTACCAGTACCACCTCACCAAGTTTGTCATACTTCAAGCACTTACATCAAAGAGAGCTGCTGAAGTTGCCTTTCAACTGCTCGATATATTCCTTTTGTTTGGAGCTCCTGGCATACCGCAAAGTTACAATTCTTCTGAATTCACAGCTAAAGTGATCTCAGACTTGAAGGAAGTTTGTCCACAACTCATTATGGTCCATGGTAAACCAACTCATCCACAAAGCCAAGATTCAGTAGAACGAGCCACTGGTGACATCAAGGACATGTTGCATGCATGGATGGCAGACAACAAGACACAGGGTTGGTTCGTTTAGTTCAACACCAAAAGAACTCTGCTCATCATTGCGGTATCAAGCGCACTCCATTCAAAGCATTGTTTGGCACTGATCCTAGGGTGAGTTTGGCAACATCGAGTCTTCCTCTAGAGGTCCTTGAAAGATTACAGTCAGAAGATGACTTCCTTGCCCTCTTTGCTAGTCCTTCAGAAGAGGAAGTTCTTGCTCAAGATCCCCAACCTTCACCAGCATCTGCAGCACCAGCTCCCACCTCTCAGCCTACACCTGCTCAAAACCCCCGGATCCCACCAGCATCTGCAGCACCAGCTTCCACCTCTCAGCCTACACCTGCTCAAGACCACCAACCTTCAGCTCTTACAAAACGCCAGAGTGTGATAACAGAACAGAGGAAGAGCGCCAGGGAGGTACAACTCTCCCAGCTGAACCCATGGTGAAACGCAGCCGGATAGACTTCAAGACTGTGCCATCCCCATGGTGTTATCATTGGTCACAGTGACAATGATTTGTACACATAGCTGTGAAGAATGGGATTCTGACGACCAAGCACTCCTGCAATCAATCTGATATTTGTCCTCAAAGACTTCTTACTCTGTCTGATGTCAACCAAGAAGACCTGGTTTCCTTGCGACAGGCTCTGAAGAAATCAACTACTGGTGGGCAAGGATTTGTCAAATGTGATTGTGCTGCAAGTAAGAAGTGTTGTACTAGCAGATGTAAATATTTCAAGGATAATCTCAAGTGTAATAGACGTTGTCATAGTAGTACTACATGTCGAAATAAGTAAATGTCAAATTGTTGTCTAAAATTTGTTGATGTCTGTGATTTGTATGTATTTGACTGTACATGTGTATGTATTTCACCTGAAATAAAAAAAGTTTGAGATTACTTTCCCCATATAAATTCTATAATATTGACTTCTCCAGCCATCCTATGATGCAGTTTCCTTATTTTCATCATCTCATTATCTTATCCATTTCATGAAATAACTATGCTTAATTCTCAGCCATTTCATGTAATAACTGAATATTTTAGCTGTTTCATGAAATGACTGGAATTTTCAGTCATAACACGAAATGGCTGATTACATACTTTGATTGTAAAATATAATATAGATATATATATCATATGTACATGTGTTTATATAAGTAAAGATATGTTTATATATATAAATAAATATATATATGTGTGTGTATATATATAGAGAGAGAGATATACATATTTACATATATACATACAGATAGATAAATCAAATATATATTCATGGATATATATATTTATCATATATATTAAATATATACATATACATGTGTGTATACATACACACATACATATCTATATATAGATATATACTAGCGGGCCCCGTTACAATAATATTGAACAAAGAAAACATCGGTGATGACACGGGCATGGATGTAAATGTATGTATCTATTCATTAATATGTATGTATTTGTGTATATATACGATATACCATATATATATATATACACATACACGCATACACGTGTGTGATATATTTATATTTATGCATGTATACATGTATGAATATGCATATATATGTATGTATACACACACACACACATATATATATATGTATATGTATATGACTGCTGCGCTGGTCCAGTGGTTAGAGCACTGGACTCCAACCCTTGTGGTCCCGAGTTCAATTCCCGTCGCAGCAGTCGTAAAAATACCTACACTCTGACTGCTAGCTCGAGCCCGAGAAAACGACATATCGCTTTGAGAAGTCAAACGCAGGTGTAGGGGAAGTCACCGCCGTGGCACAAGTGTTAGCACGCCGACCGCGGTTGATTAGGAGGGGCATCCAATCAGGTAAGGGTAGCACTGCCATATAATCTCTCAATAGTGAATTGAGAGAGGCCTTTGTCCTGCAGTAGAATAGATGACTGTTAATATATATATATATATACATATATATATGTATACACACATATATATGTATATATATCATATATATATATATATATATATATATATCATATGCATATGCATATATATATGCATATATATATATATATATATATATATTCACATGTGTGTATATATATATATTATATTCATATGTTGTATATATTAATATGCATATATATATATATACGTACATATGTATATATTCATATGCATATATATATATATATATATATATATATCATATGTATATATATATATTTATATTTATATATATTATATACATACACATGAGTGTGTTCCTACTGTGGTACGAAAAAAAACAACAAAAAAACTAGATATATTGAAAATGAGAATACTGTTTCAAAATCCAACTGGATTTCATCATCAGTACAGTACAGACTGTATATTCAGATACTCAAATTTGTTTTCTAAACGTTTCTGACATTTGTCAATCTTGCTGCAACTACAAGCTGAATGTGGGCTCGTGGGCTACTCAAATATGAGGATAGCCCCTACCAAAGAAATCAAATGAAGCCCCTAGTGTCATTCTCCGTATAAGACGTCTTCCATAAGCTATTTGGTAGACCGACGAAGAACGAGTTAAATTTTGGAAAATGAAATAATCGGTCAAATTTGTTTCACCTGAAATGTTGAAATGAGATAGCTAATGTTGATAATCTATCGTTCATTCTGGCTATTAGTTCTTAGGCTATCTTGGCTATTAGCCCATCCTGAAAAATGCATTGGCTACTTTGGCTATTACTAGGGATAGACCCTCGATTTTTCGCACTTGATATCTTTTATGTACAGTATTTTATCGTCATAGATGACAGAATACGTACTGCCCAAGAACAATGATTTGTATCAAGGAGAATATTTATCTTTTATTATTATGTATCTAAATGCAAATGCATGAACTTAAGGTGAAAATACAAGAGAATATCAGTCTGTAATCAATAGCACGACACGGATTTAACAAGAAGGTTATCCAGGTGTTTAGTGACAAACCGATAACAGTTGTTACTCGCCTTTGCTTATGATCAGAATTGACTCGCCGAAAGATGAATCTAATTGTTAAAGCTAGCAATTGACAACTCATGGTATTAAACAATGTGGGAATGCCGGGAACTGTTATATCTGAACTTGTTACTTCTACTCCTGAGGCTTGTGTCACTCACAGGTAAGGGCTTGCATGATTGGTTTCCAGTCCAGTTTAAATGAAACTATGCATGCTTGGGTGGTTAGTGTTTACTTATCAATGTAATTTTTTTATATATATATACATACACAGCCGTCCAATGTTGCACTTATTATTTTATGTTCCAATTATTCAGTATATACGCAAATCTGGGTCGGAATTCACGAAAGGTCTAAGGCAGTCCTTTGCGATTTTATCAATGATTTGTTAATGCTGGTAATAGAACACACAATTTTGATACATATATATATATATATATATATGTATATATGTGTATGTGGATATATGTATATGTGTGTGTATATATAGTGTATGTATATATATATATAGTTTATAAACATACATACATATACTATATATACATATTTACATACATATCCATATATGTACATATACACGTGTATATTTGTATATATACTTATATATACATATGTATATATTCATATATACACATGCATATGTATATATATACACATATACATATATAATGTATACATACATGTATGTATGTATGTATGTATGTATGTATATGTAAGAATACATTTGTATATATACTTGTATATATTTGTATATATAAATATATATGTGTATATGTATACACATGTCTGTATATATACGTTATATGTTTATATGTATACATGTGTGCATATATGTACACATGTGTATATGTATGCACGTGTGTATATGTACACATGTCTATGTTTATACATATGCGTGTTTGTATATATATATATATATATATATATATATATATATATATATATACTTATATGTGTATTTGTTTACATCTAAATGTGTATACATATATGCATTTATATATATTTATGTACATGTATGTATATATATATGTTAAATATATTATATATAATATATAAAATATATATATGCATATTATATATATATATATATATATATATATATATATATATATATATTATATATACACACATACCTGTGTATATGTATATTTATGTACATGAATATATATATATATATATATATATATATATATATATATATTTTTTTTTATATATATACATGTATATATATATATATTTATTTATATATGTATATATATACACACATACACACACACACACACACACACACACACACACACACACACACACACACACACACACACACACACACACACATATATATAAATATTCATGTACATGTGTGTGTATATATATATATATATATATATATATATATATATATATATATATATATGTATATATATACATATACACACATATGATATATATATATATAAATATATAAATATATATAAATATATATATATATATATATATATATTTATGTACACATCTATGTGTATATATATATATTTTATATATATATATATATATATATATATATATATATATATATATATATACATATATACACACACACACACACATACATATATATACACACATACATATATACACACATATATGTGTGTATTAATACATGTATATGTGTATACATATATACATATATATATATATATATATATATATATATATATCATATGTGTGTATATGTATATATATATATATATATATATATATATATATATATATATATATATATATATATATATATATATTTATATATATATATATATATATATATATATATATATACACACATGTACATGTACATGTATATTTATATATATGCACATGTGTGTCTGTGTGTGTATATATATATGTGTGTGTATATATATATATATATATATATATATATATATATATATATAAAAATAAATATATATATACATATATATATAAATAAATATACATATACATTAAATTCATGGTGAAACTCATTTGGTAGAATAGGCAAATCATTGACACTCTGGAACAAGTTTATGGTGGCAATGCCTCATAGAAATCAACAACCTACAAATGGATAAGTTAGTCCAGAAGTGGAAGAAACGAAATTGAAGATGAGCCCCACAGTGGCAGGCCATCAACACCATCTGAAAACCAAGCTATAGCATTATCATCTGATCTCTCTGGCAACCCCATTCCTGCAAAACCTCATCCACCCTCAATACTTGTAGCAGAACTGTCTCTATCTCCAGCAAACTGCCCTATTTATGACAAAAATTGGTCGGATTGTGGAGACTCACCTGCCTCACGGATTAGGATGTGATATCAGTACAGTGCTTCTCCATTCCTCCTAAAGGTCATCGTAAGAACCCCACCCACATTGCCAAAATTACTTTCCGTAGACATGACCTTCCCTTTAACCCCATCGTGACGGGTGTAGAAAACTAAAAAAAAACTCTATGCGGGAGTTCGGAACATCAAGCCAAATTACCGCCTCTGTGTGCTTTGGCGCGCCGCTGCGGCGTACAGCCGCACGCCACATCTCGAGCGGTAATGTATTTTATAGGAGTTGCCCCACCTACAAGTTTGAGTCAGAGACAGGAAGCAAGTCAATGAGGGTTTTCCTCTTACTCCCTACTCCAGTAATGTCACTCCCTCTGCCCCTCCCCCTCTCTCCTAAGATGTTCCTACACCCTCCCCTATACCTATCCTTCCTACATCTTACTTCTCCACTTCTACCTCCTACCTTCCTCAGTCAAATTCTTTTGCTATTCTAAATTCAGACACTCCAATTTCTACTGCAGCCCTCTCTCACCCTGCGCTACCCGCAGCAGACAGACTAAATGTTCCACCCCTCCTCCTACCACACACTCGCCTCCACCTGCCTTTGTCTCTACTCCTCTGATACCAGTCTCCTCTTCCCCCCCTCATAAGAAAACCTTTGTCTCATAATATCCCCAACCACCTCCTTTACAGAAACTCTTGAAGATAATCAAAACTATCTACTCGAGTTCCAACCTGACACTGAAACCCCTCATCCACCCTCAAATTACAAAAGTGCTCCTTCCACACTCAAAGTGACTGCTAATATCCTCTTCCTACTCATATTCCCCCTACACCCCTTCCTCCTACTCCCTCCCAACACAGCCCATCCCCATCCATTGGATTTTCTTACTTTTCTTACACATCCTCCAATACCAATTCCCAACTACCATTTTGTCTCTTATTCACACTCCCTTTATGTCTCATTAATACTTATCCATCAGAAAACACCTTATGTCATACATCCCTTTCAAACCACTGTCCCGTGTTGCCTTTGAAACTCTAATTTCCCAACTCCAACCACCCTTCCTCATAGTTGGTGATTTTAACTGCCGCCACACTCTTTGGGGTGATTCTATCACCCCCAAACTCCCGTGGCCAATCCCTAGAATGCTTCCTCTCCACAACTGCCATTATTCTTAATTTAGATCGCCCACACACTTTGACGCATGCACGCAATCTTTTTTATGCATTGACCTCTCTTTATGCTCCCCATCTTTCCATTTAGATTTTCATTGGTCAGTTCTAGATCACTTTCCCTATAGTGACCACTTTCCAGTTATTTCTCCTACTTTATATGTACCATTTCCAACCCCCCCCCCCCCATGCTGGTGCTTTGATATAACCAACTGGCATACTTTCACTTCACTTTCTACTATTTTTACCCCTCCATCCCCATTCTTGTCCATTTCAGATATGATACAGTGTTTCACAACTACAGTCCTATACAGCCGTTCGTCAAACCACAAGACCTTATACTTCCAAATGTGTTCCAAGGTGGAATTCTGATTGCATCAAAGGGCAGCCTGGAACAGTTATCATTACAAGGCACCTCTAATCAACTATCAGCCCCTATCTCCTTTAAAAGAGCATCCACTTGTCTTCGTCTTACAATCTGGAACAGTAAAACAAATAGCTCGCAAAATTATGTTTCCTCAATTAAGTCTACCTCTATCTCACCTGTTTGTTGCCGGACCCATAAACTATTCAGTCCCCGTCTTTCATATTCGAGGTACTCTCTTCTCTGATCCTCTCTAAGTCGCTAATGAACTAGGTAACTATTTCAGCTAGGTCAGTAGTGATTCTCATCATCAGGGAACAAACCCCCATCATCTTCACCCTATCCTCCACAGAGTCCTATATGCTCCTTTTTCTTCCTTTGAATATAATGCCTTAAGTTATGCCACAACACACATGAAGGCCCTGACAGTATTCACTACCATATTCCCTGACACCTTCCATCTTCATCTCTATCCTTCCTATTAACTATTTTCAACCACATATGGATGTCAGGAAATTTTCCTTCTCATTGGCGAGAAGCTCTTATCCTCCCCTTCTTGAAACCCAATAAATCGGGTAACCTCCCTCAAGATTACCACCCCATCACTAACTAGCTGCTTGTGCAAACTACTAGAGTGAATGGTTAACTTCCGCATAATGTGGTATCACAAATCTCACAATCTCTCAGTTTCCCAGTTTGTTTTCTGCCCGAAGTCCAGCAGACCCCTTTGCTCATTTAAAGACATATACTACATCTACATTTGCACACCATGAATCCATATTAGCCATATTCTTTGACCTAGGAAAAGCATATGATAGTACATGGCAGTATCATATTCTCCAATAATTGTCCTCCCTAGGCATACGGGGAAACATGAGTGTCTTTCTAAAGTCTTCTTTCCAAATGCACTTTCCAGGTCAAAATATCCTCTTCCACATCATCCTTTCCTCAGTTTGAAGGCATCCACAAGGCAGTGTGCTCACACCACTTTATTCTTTCTTGCCATTAATGACGTCTCAGTTTTACCACCAGCCTGATCATCACTCTATGTTAATGATCTAACCATCTTCACCTATGGCACATCAATACCAAATCTCTGCCAATCCCTTCAGTCCGCAACATCAGTATCTTCCTGGGCTACTAACCTTGGCTTTTGCTTTTCTACCTCCAAATCTTTCTCCATCCTTTCATGTCATGCAAGTGTACGTCCCCAACCTCCACTCTTATTATATGGCACTCCACTCCAATACTGTTCCTCTGGCAAATTCCTTGATGTAATTTTTTACTCCAAACTGTACTGGCGAGACCATCTTTTACAGTAAAGAAAAAGCTTGCATCCACCTCCAAATCTTACAAACTCTGTCCCATATATCCTGGGGCTCAGATCGCAAAACTCTCCTCCATCTTCATGTTACCTTGATCCTCTCCACTCTCAATTTTAGATGCCATATCTACTCCTCTGCCACATCCTCTCTCCTTGCTCATCTTGATACAATCCACACTTTGGTCTTCTCCTAGCCTTAGGCACCTTCTGCTCCTCTCCAGTTTAGAGCCTGTATACTGAATCAAGCATGCCATCTCTCTCTCAACGTTGTACTCTTCTCTCTCTCAAATGCTATGCTCAATACCACCAATTTTCCCTCACCAAACTAACTATCCTCTGCCATTTTCTGTCCATTCTGTCCCTCCATGGCTTATACCTTTCCCCCATATTTTATTCTCTCTTTTCCCTGGCCCACCAAAATCAGACCCCCCCCCCCCCTGCTGTCCTTTTCACCCATTTCCTTGACCATGTCTTCATTCATTCTTCCAGTATTCATGTTAACATTGATGGCTCCAAAGCTACCTCTAGTGCTGGTTTTGCTGTAACCTTCCCAATTCGCACTTTCAAATACTCCTCCCTTCTGAATTCAAAGACTTTACTATAGAACTCCATTTTGCCTTAAAACACATATACTCACTCCCTTCTTCCTCTTTCACTATATATTTACTGATTACCATAACTCATTAGCTCTCATAAAGTCAATGCACTCAACCAACCCAATTCTCTGTAAGATCCAGATCTGGTTGTTCTACCTGTCCACATGCCTTAAAACATAAATCAGATTTTGCTGGGTGCATGCTACGCCGCTATGTCCACATCACACCAACCACGTTTCCACGGATTATTACCCACACTTTCTTTCTTTTCTTTCTTTGTTGGATTTCTTGGCTATCAACCAGCGACATGTGGCCAAGGTTATTAAGCCAATGGATCCTATTTATTCTATCAATCTATATAAGGTCAAAAAGTTTTGTCTCCCTTAGAAAAGTGATTACTTTATTTTTTGTTCTTAGGTAATTTTTTTGGTGGTATCATTGAAGTTTGGGCATATTGTTAACAAATGAGGTATGGTAAGGGTGGTGGTGCATTGAGGGCACTGTGGAGGGAAGGTTCTTTCTATATAGGGAGTGAGGTGGGTTATTCTGGTAGCATTGACCCTTAGGCGGGCCAACACCATCTCCTCCCTTCTTTCCTTCCTGTGGGCTGTGTCCCACAGTTTGATTGTTGGTTTTATTTTGTAGGTGAGTTAGAGGTTGGTCCATTCACTTTGCCACAGGAGATGTATTTTTGCTTTTATAAGAGACACAAAACACCTGATATCTGTACGAACTATGGTAGTGTCCAGATCGCCCGTTGACCCAGCTAATTTGTAAGCCTGTCCATTGCCATGGATACCAGAGTGGCCTGGTACTCATATTAGCTGGATTGATTTGTTGGCACCATGTAATTTACAAATGATATTACCATGCAGTTCATTTTTAGTGTTTTCTAAGGATTTAATAGCTTTAAGTGAACTTAATAAATCAGAAAAAATAACTATTCTATCGTGGGTTGTCGATAGTGCAAAATCAATAGCTTTGTCAATAGCAAAAAGTTCAGCAAGAAAGATCGATGTATGATTCGGCAGTCTGAACTTTAGTTCACATTCAGTCGACCATACACCCACACCCACACACTCATCTGTCTTGGAGCCGTCGGTATATATATGAAACAAATTTAGATGTTTAATGAGGATCTCTCTGAACCTCTGGCGTACTTCATCCTCCGGCGCCATGGCCTTGGCTGACAGAAGCCAGGCTTCCATAATAGAAAAATTGGGTGTTTCCTGTGGCGCTATGTTTGACTTAACCAGGGTATCGATGGTAGAGAGATCTATACCGACTTTCTTGACGAGGTCGTGGAGTCACGTGGCAAAGGGCCTAGTACCTCCATTGCCATTAGGGTGGCTCGGGTCTTGAGCCACCTTTGCAGCATAGGTCAGTGCTAACTGGCCGCGTCTGAGTTGGAGGGGAGGCTCCTGACTCCACCTCAAGACGCTTGATCTGAGTGCATTTTAGGGCTCCAACACACACGCAAACAGGCATTCTGCACAGCATCCAAACCTTTCAAACTTGTTCTCGAAGCCGAACCATACCAGATTGACCCATAATCTACTTTAGACCTAATCAGGGCTTTATATACCATTAGCAAAGACTGTCTATCAGCTCCCCATTTATTACCAGAAATGCACTTTAATAAATTTAGTGCTCTTTGACATTTATTCTTTAACTGACCAATGTGGTCTTTCCAATTGAGTCTACTATCAAAAAGTATCCCAAGAAATCTTGCAGAATTTTGAATAGGTATTGGGTGGTTGTCTAGAGTTAGCCTGATGTTGGGCTTCCTCCTATGTGAAAAAAATACCCCAATACTCTTTCTAGTGGAAAACTTAAAACCCCACTGGAGGCCCCCGTTATGAATCATATCCAGTGCCAATTGGATGCGATTTGCTGAGAATTCTGCATTATTGCTGGAATGCCATAATGCACAATCATCAGCGTATAGTGAGTATTTAAAATTTCGAGGAGGAGCTGGTAAGATGTCATTTATCATACACAGAAATAATGTTGGTGACAAGACACTTCCTTGTGGGACCCCGCTTGCCTGAAAAAAAATCTGCAAAAAAGTGACATTGTCAGAAAGCAATTTGACAGCAAACGTTCTGTCAGAAATGAAATTTGAATAAAACAAGGCAAGTTTCCACGTAATCCAAAAGCATAAAGTTTTCTGAGTAGGCCATATCACCATGTCATGTCGTAGGCTTTTTCTGTATCTAAAAATACTGAAATTAAATAATCTCTTTTGGCAATTGCCTCTTGAATATGACTGTCTAGCTTTACTAGTTGAGAGTTTGGCGTTCCTTTCGGAAGCTGCACTGCTCCTCAACTAGTTAATTACTGGGATTTAAAAAATGCAATAGCCTACTATTAACAATTCATTCCATGACCTTGCATAAGCAACTTGTCAATGCAATTGGGTGGTAGGAGATGGCTAATTTGGGATTACCCCCTCCTTTCAACATGGGAATGATGTGAGCGAAGTGCCATGAGTTTGGAAAAGTGTGGCTTTTCCAAATTTCATTGTACACTTCTAGCAACTTAATCATGTCATCATGATTAAGATGCTTCATCATCTCATATCGCATCTCATCGGGGCCTGGGGATGTTCCTCTACAGGCCTCTAGGGCTCGGACAAGCTCATCTATTGTAAGGTCTTTATTGTAATCAAAGTCATCTCCTGTGGCAAAGTGAATAGGTTGCAGCTCAGCGGCTTCCTTGATGGGCAGGAATGCGTGATGGTAGTGTGCTGAGCTGCTTGTATGAGAGAACTGCCTGGCGAGTGCATTAGCAATGTCTTTAGGTGAATCCAAATTGTTACCCTCTTCAATGATGTTAATTTTGAAAGAGGATTTTTTTTCTATTGATTTTATTTATAGTGGACCAAACCTCTGATGTTTTTGTATTGCTGTTAATTGTAGAGAAAAAGCCTCGCCAGGAGTCTCTTTATGCTTGTCTGATTACTCTACGAGCGCTAACTCTTGCTTGTTTGTAATTGCAAAAGTTCTCATTTGTGATGTTATTTTTTAACTCTATGCTTAACGCTATCTGTCGAAGTTTTAGGAATGGATAGCAATGGTGCTTCTAAAGTCGAATTCTGAATATTGTGTACTTAATCATCAATAGTTTCTCCAACAAGTTCGAGCTTGACGCTCCTTGTGAAGGCGACCCATTCTGATCTTTTTACGTTAAATTTAGGTGCTGAAGGCGTTCTCACTGTGTCGCATGAATATTTAATCAAAATAGGAAGATGATCGCTTCCCAACAAGTCGTCAATAGTGTGCCACAGGCACTTGGCTGCTATTGATGAAGAGACGAGTGATATGTCTCTAAAGCTCAAATTACCGGTATTATCGGACTCATTAATCAACTTAACTACTTGCTCACCTCTACCATCCACCGGCAGGGAACCCCATAACGTATGATGAGCATTAAAATCACCTAAAATTACTTTATTTTGTGGCAGACGTTCCTGAAGAGCAAAGAGCTCATCATAGATTATCACTTTATCAGGCGGACAATAAACTGAACATATAGCCAGATACGTGCCATTAATTTTTACTTTGCATGCGACAAACTCCAAAGTAGAATCAATAGTCACTTCTGTAAAAGGGAGGCTTTGGTGGATGTACATGGCGACTCCGCCTCCACCCCTACACTCACGATCCTTCTGACATAAATGGTAGTTCCTGAGCGATACGGCCTCGTCAGAGACGAGGTTTGTTAAATTAGTTTCTTCGAGAACTATAATATCGGGAGCATAGGACGAGGCTTATAATTTAAGGTCATTTACTTTAGATCTAAGACTTGGACAGTTCCATTGTATAATGGTCGACGCGATGATTACATTTTACGGGGTTTGGAAGTGTCTTGTCCACTAGTTTTAATTTTCTTTTTATGGGAGCGACCTCTCACGGGATGGTTTGGAGACAGAAGCCTCCATGTCCTGCACCTCCTGCCGAGGGAGACGACTGACAGATTGCAACCTGCTTCTCTCTCGAGAAACCGATCGCGAGTCAGACGAAGTCCTCACAGGAGTAGCCCGGACGGGGAGGTGCGCTCTGGACTGTGATTCGGTATCATCCTCCTTATGATTTTTATCATGCAGCCATTTGATCGACCAATTTTGTCAGTTGATATACTTTAATGTTTAGTTCTTTAACGGTTTGTTTGAGTTCAGCAATTTCCTTATCCTTGGCTGCAAGCTGTTGACTGACATCACTTGCACTAGGGGTGTTGTTGGTTACTGCTGCAGCATAGGAAGTATCAGGTTTGTGTGTCAAACTTTCCACTTTCCTCTTAGCTTCAGTATAACTAATTTCATGTTTTCTCATATATGCTAATGTCACAGTCTCCTTCAGGATACTGCACTCAGCATATCCTGACTAATGGGGACCTCTGCAGTTAGCACATTTGGAAATTTGGCTAGTACATGTGATGGTCTCATGGGCTTGAGCACATTTACAGCAAACAAATTTAGTTGAATCTTTGTCAATACATCTTAATGAGGTGTGTCCGAATTTTTGGCATCTATTACAATGCATTGGCTTTTGGACATAAGGTCTTACTTGAACACGTTCATATTGAACATTGACATATTCTGGGATTTTATTCAAAGCAAAGGTCAATAAAGACAGTCCAGTTTTCGTTCACACATTCCCGTCCTTTTTGGTCATACATTGAACGTCCGCTAGGTCTTGGTCCTTCATGCTCTCGAGAATTTCACTTTTTCATCAAATCCCTGTGAAAGGTTACTCCCTTACAAGTATTTGGGCCAACAGGAATAGTTACTTTAACTTGAAGATCATGAATTTGCGTCAGCTTAAGTAAATCCTTAATCTGGGAGTTATATTGTACTTTAACAAGGAGGCTTCCATCTCTCAATTTTTTTACAAAATCAAAATCACCGTCCACTTGACCATCAAGGACCTTTTTGATGATAAAGGGGTTCACGTTCAAAAGCGACTTTTTTTCATTCACGAATTTCATTCACGAATTTCATTCGCAAACCTTTCATTCTGGGTGGGGATTTTGAAAATTGGTCGTCTTATCTTGTCATTAGTGGGGGTACCGTTGTTCATAGTTGAAAAGTGGTCATGAGTCGCCCCTCTTCCTTGAGGAGGAGAAGGGGTAGCCGGGGTAGCATCCATCCTGGGTATCGGACCAGGTCCAACCCCTTGTCTCAAAATCTTAGTCCTGAAGGGACAAAAAACCTCTTAACTGTTGTTATTAACCTAACAGCAATAGCTAAGTAAGGCAGTTTTCCGTCCTCTACCCCCCCACTGGTTGTGTTCTCCAGTACCACAGAGGGATCGAGTTATGAGTGGGACACTTCCTTACTGCCGAACTTGCCTAGGCGAAGGACAGGTAATTCAATGCCCACCCCCCAAGCGAATACGGGAGTTCATGAGGAACTCCGGTAGGCTCAGGAAAGTCACATTAAGAGGAAAAGAAATCAGGACCAAAGAAAAAGTGTGCCCAAATGACGCCCCAGACTACTGGGCCTCCCTACCCAGGGGTCAAAGCCACAAGAACTTCCCTGGTGTAGAAGAGAGCTGTGGGACTGAGGTGGGGTGTTGACAACGCCTACTGTAGCCTTGTGTCACCTGCAAATACTAGAACACTGAAGGTGCTGGCAAAGCACTATAAGGATCTGTAATTACAGGATTTACTTTATTTAAGTTACTTTATAACTCAGAAGCAATAATATCCTGCGAGACGAGAGGCCCTGGGCTCCAGGGTAACTCTTGTTGCACAAGATTTCGTACTTATTGCTGCTGTGTTTTGAAAAAGGTGTGTCCTCATCAGAGTTTCATACACGAGTGTCTCAATTGTGGCAATTTTTCCTGCCAATTAAAATCAGGTAAGGTCACAAGGTCTACTAATTGACCCCTTTGTGGCTAAGCACTTGCAGAGCCATCTATGTACAGACATTTCACAAAAAATATAGAAAATGAGCACAGCATTTTTCCCATTTTTTATTCATTTTCCCTGGCAGGATTGGGTTAAACCTTTTCAATATTTATCTAGATAGTTGACATGTAGCAACTAACTACTAACTCAGCTGCCCTTCACTACCCTTTACTATACCTTCCTCTATAGTGCTAAATGACTTTAGATGTCTAGCACATTTATTTTGCTTTTAACCATTAACCAAAGAAGGAAAGATGGGAGAGGGAGGGAGGGAGAAGGAGTATATATTTTGCATGATTTACTTACTGTACATACATATTCATGTATTGACATAATTATGGTTTTATGTGTGTACATATAAATTTCATATTTATTCATACATACATTTCTTTGTCTTCTTATTTTTCTTTGTCTTGATCTTCTACAGCATCGGTCTCT
>NC_061851.1:17422248-17424748 GCF_019202785.1 Penaeus chinensis | reverse complement strand
GGATTATGGTTTATGGGTTACTCATAGTCATGCATTAGGCTAGGCCACATGAGACAAGAAAAAGAGTTTAATTGTTATTCAGTAAAGCCATCTTTGGTAGAGTACAAAAGGGCAATGCATTTGAAGTTTTTCTCACAACATCATTACTCTGCTGAAGTTGGGGAAAAACTCTTGAACAGCTCATTTCACACAGTATGCTCAAATATCAACAAAAATATCCAGAGGCCAAACTCAAGAACACTATCAGTGCCTAACCCCACTGGGGGCTAGCCGCACACTGCGCTCAAGCACCATTCCTTGTTCATCATATCGTTAGTATGGCTTGACTTTATTGTTAAAAAGAGTACTACACACGATATGATGAATGGGAAATGGGGCTTGAGTGTGGTGTGGATCCCTTGAGGGGGCCAGGTGGCTGGTGGTGTTCACAGGAAGACATCGGGGCACATTCTGGAGGTCATCCCAGATCTCTATCTACCTCTCCCCTCTCACTCTTTCTTTCACTCTCTGTCACTCTCTGTCACTCTCTCTCACTCTTTCTCACTCTCCCACTCTCTCTCACTCTCCCACTCTCTCTCACTCTCCCACTCTTTCTCCCAGTCTCTCTCTCTCTCTCTCTCTCTCTCTCTCTCTCTCTCTCTCTCTCTCTCTCTCTCTCTCTCTCTCTCTCTCTCTCTCTCTCTCTCTCACTCACTCCCACTCCCACTCCCTCTCCCACTCCCACTCTCACTCCCACTCCCACTCCCACTCCCACTCTCTTTCTCACTCTCACTCTCACTCTCACTCTCACTGCCACTCCCACTCTCACTCTCACTCTCTCTCTCACTCTCTCTCTCTCTCTCTCTCTCTCTCACTCTCTCTCACTCTCACTCTCACTCTCTCTCACTCTCACTCTCACTCTCACTCTCTCTCACTCTCTCTCACTCTCTCACTCTCTCACTCTCACTCTCTCTCTCACTCTCTCTCTCTCTCTCTCTCTCTCTCTCTCTCTCTCTCTCTCTCTCTCTCTCTCTCTCTCTCTCTCTCTCTCTCTCTCTCTCTCTCTCACTCTCTCTCTCTCTCTCTCTCTCTCTCTCTCTCTCTCTCTCTCTCTCTCTCTCTCTCTCTCTCTCTCTCTCTCTTCTCTCTCTCTCTCTCTCTCTCTCTCTCTCTCTCTCTCTCTCTCTCTCTCTCTCTCTCTCTCTCTCTCTCTCTCTCTCTCTCTCTCTCTCTCTACCTGTAAAGAGTGAGAAAAAGAGAGAGAGTGAGAGTGAGAGTGTGTGCCGTGCAAGCACTGTCCCAGTTCACTGTATCATATCTTCATTTACTTGTGTTGTACTCTTTCAACAATAAAGAGTCAAGCGGTACATACCTCTATCACTATCCACCAGTCCATTGTACTAAGGCATCTACAGCCTTTTACAAACTGGTGGCAGTGTGGTAATTGTGTTTTTTTCGGCTCACACCATGAACAAGCTCCTCCAACCACTCCTACAATGCAATGTCTTCAAAACCATGTGAGTATACATCATGGGCCCTTTCATTTCTCTTCCCTCCCTTCTTCCATAAATGTGTTCAGCTGTATAAAATAAATATGCAATCACTCACACATTGGTTTTAAAGTGGCAGTGTTCTCACTCTGTCTCTCTGATGATTCCATTACTGTGAGAACAAGGGATTGCTAACAAACACAAAGTTTTTAGAGACATATTGTTTCAGCTACAATGAGTTCAACATGTTCGTGAGGTTCTTAAACTGAGAATTAACTCCTTCTGATTTTGCTGTTATTTCACAAAATATTTGGTACTTCATTCATGCTTGCAGTTGTTGGTTCCAGAGGGTTAAACAGAGCAATGTTACATTGGTCAATGGTGACACATTCTATTGGTGCTAGAACAGTGCTTGTAACTCGATTTTGCATAAATTAATTAAGTATGATCCCCCTATCATAGTGCACAGAGATGCCAGATATAATCTGGAGTTGCGCAATTTGCCTAATAGATCTATGCTTCGACGTACGATAGTAGGTAAAACAGTAAAACGGAATTTATATGTTCGATCGGCACCTCCTGTTTGAGTCTGTGTGAGGTCAATTGACGTCCGTTCATAAATTTACGGGTAAGGTTTTAAGCTAGAATCATTATTTACTTATTAATCATGGCCTTCTCACTCTCATGGAAGTCACTTGCACCGTCATGATCGCCCATCTAAAGTTCACAGAATAGAGTGGGTTAATTATGGCTTTTTCCCGTCTTGTTTCAAGTTCACTTCATTTCGTACGGCAATTAGGGTATAGAGACCCCTGTCAATGAAATCTAACGTAGTCTGAAATGCTTATGCTCGACGATTGTGTCATATATTTCTGTGCCGGGAAGATTTGCTTTGCGAAAAGCTTGCAAATAATTCTTCATCACCGTTCAGTAATGCATACATTCCATCACATGTCATTATGGTTGAATGCAATGTGTCAGTTGAAATATAAATCATGTTAATGGAATTTTCTAATTATGGCATTATTGTT
>NC_061851.1:17387248-17414748 GCF_019202785.1 Penaeus chinensis | reverse complement strand
TAAGCTCCATTTCATCGGAACAGACGTTGGGAGACGGCTCTCGCCCGCTTACGCATTGGCCACACCCGTCTAACACACTCCTATCTGATGTCACAATCCGATCCACCCCTTTATTCCCTATGCAATGCCCCTCTTTCAGTTCCACATATCCCACATGTTTTGATGCAGCCCGTACCTCAGCTTTCCCCCACCTATCTTCCCTTCACCGACCTCCCAACTTATCAGACATCCTTACAGAATCTCACACTTTCTACTTTGACAACCTGTTTTCCTTCCTCAAACGCATATACATTCTTCACTTGATCTAACCCCTATACATTACCTTACCCGACCTTAACTCATCAATTCCTTTGCCCAGCTTTGACAACTAATCACTAACTCAACCACCCTTCACTACCATTTACTATAGTGCTACATGACCTTAGATGTCTAGCACATTTATTTTGCTTTTAACCATTAACCATTAACCATTTACGACGGATCGTATGACGGGTGGTGTCGTATTCAGTCCAGAAGGAATTAATGAACAAATACGAAAATAGATATAAAGTATATGAAATATATTATAGAACCCGTCATATAATATAAATACGATATAGATCCAATGGCAGTAAAAAGAATGTGCCAAAATCCAAAGAAACAAACTTTTCTGGAATTGCTTGTTATATCCAGTTATTATACTCACTTCATTTAGAGTCGCATCTATATTTCCACCTTTAAGAAATTGGAAAGCTGGGTTAATGGTTAAAAACAGTTAAATGTGCTATACACCAACGGTCATGTAGTAAAAGAGAGGATGCCAGTAGTCACTTTGGGTGTAGAGGGAATGTGGGCAGAGGGATTGAAGGGTGGATGAGGGACAGTTTTTCTTCCATAAATAAAAAGCTTGAATGTCCTTAAGAGTTTCTGAAAGGGACTTGTTGGGGAGGTCTGAGGTTTTCTTATGAGGTAGGTGTAGGTGAGGATGTGGTTGATTCGACGGGCACTGAGAAGGAGCGGTAAGCACCAGGGAAATGATAGTGATTGGAGTATCTGGATTTAAAATGTCAAAATGATTTAACTGAGAAAGGGAGGAGGAAGAAGTGGAAAGGCAAGGGGTAGGAGGCATCTTCGGAGGAAGGGGGAGGAGCGAAGCGAAGGACAGCACGGGAGTAGGGCCAAGAGAAAAGCTTCATCGACGTGCTTCCTGTCTGGCCTCGTGTAAGTTGAGGGCAAATTTGAATCTGAGAACTGCCACCTCAGAATCAGACTTGTAAGTAGGGCAGTCTCTATCAAATACATTATAGGAGCCACCGCGATTGGCACATGTGCGTGACTGTACAGAGCAGTTTAAACGATCATAAGCAGACTGGGTACATGGAGGGCAGTGAGCTAAAAGGATTAGAGGCTGGTTTTGTGTCAGTCCTGAACGAACTCCGGGAGCCATGGACACGGTATTCCCTTTGTTAATCGCCTAGCCCTTGCCCTTTATGGGGACCCTCAGCGGTAGACCGTTACTTCTCTCCAATTATTTCAGGCTCACCATGGCCAATACTGATTTTGTATCTTTATTTAGTTTGTCCCCTCATCAAGAAGCCTATCTAAATATGATTTTTTTTTTCTGGTTTCCCGACTCCTGATTCTCCTTTGACCATGGCTCAGATCACTGATACTAACACTCCCTCTTCCTCGTCAACTCGTATCTATTCCAAATCATCCATCCAGACCATTACTCAACCTTCGGAATACATCCCTCCCTCTCTCCGAACATCCTCCACTCCACTTCCTCACCACAGATGAATGGAAGCGAAGGTGTGTCAGATGAGGTCGAAGACTCAGGCGGTCTATGCGAAGGGTGACCGGCATAAGGGAGAAGGCGGAGGATGTGGGAAGCGAGGAGACTATCGGCAGGAGAAAAGCCGCTGTTCAAGTTGAAATTAGTCAACAGCTTGATTAAGGATGATTCCACCACTCTGTGGGCGTGGACATCAGCGGAAGGGAAGACGATACGCACGGCTGATCAATCCATATGACAGACGCTTAGTGAGACTGGCGCCTGTCTTCTCCAAAGTACTACTTCTCGCAGGAGGCACAAGGAACATGCCCACCTTCGAGGGAGAGGGAGGGTTAGTGTGGACCAGGTTGTGACGGAGAGTGTTCACTTGGCGAAAGATCAGCGTTCAGTTGAGAAGGTGAAGCGGGCAACGGAGAGAATAGATCTCAGTGTAGGACAGGCTGAGGACGGGCAGGTGAGGAGTCTCTTTAGGACATTTGTTGTGATAGAAGGTACGCCGCCCTGGATAACGCGATGTCGAGAACATGACGAGGGTATCCCCGTTTGGAGAACTAACGAGGAACAGTGAGGTGGCAACACCTCTCTTTACATGGAAAATATGGTGCGGGAAGAAGCGTATGTATAGTCATAAAAAAATACCTTTATGTTATTACTTGTGGTCAGTGAGGAGCTGAGCACTTCTTCCTGTGTTGGATCAGGGCATCTTGTTGCCATATGACGGTCTTATTACAGTATTCAAGGGCCGAGACTGATGAACCCGATATTTGACGCGTGCATTTTGATAACCATACGTTGTTTTGTCTATATATCTATAGTTTAATATATTCTACTATCTAAAGAATAAAAGAAGTGTTTTGTATTGTCTTACTCTCATTATGCCTTAGATGGCGAATAACAACAAAGCATATCCTCATACCCAGTGCCGTTTAATCAAACAAATTATTAAACTGTATACGTGGGTATAATGTAAAGCAAAATATAGTGCTGCATGACCTATGGTGAAAGTGGATTACATCCGCTTAGATTACCAGAATTAAACCCCATAAAACATGTTTGGGCAGCCATGGACAGGCACATGCCCAGGGAAGTCCCCGCAGTCTATTTGGTCTCGTAGAAAATGCATTGCATGCATGGGAACGGCTGCGCAGCGATGAAGGGCAAAAAATGGCGACGGAACTAGTGGCATTGATGCAACAATATACATCTTTATAAAGGCATTTATGCTAACAGCTGAACTTCATTGTACTCCAAGCAGGTCTCACAGAAATAAACATGGAAAATAACATTGGAAGACATAACCGTTCTTTTGTCATACAGTCATAAATCAGAAAAAGATAAAATAGTGAACACTAGATTTTGACTTTTCCATATGAAAAAAACATAAATCTGAGATAGGTATTGTATAAAAGAAAGTGTTTCGAAATGTTTCCTATACATAATGTGACTTTAACGAAAATGTATCCTCTTTACATTATTCTATAATCAAATTTGTGTTTTACAAATGTTTAATGATTCCGGCACATACATAATAATGTTATTGTATATCAAATTCTATATTCCTAGGATTAAGGTCCTATCTGACTTACCTCGCTATTCCACTTCGTCGATTTTTCATATTAGTATTTGCAAAGGGTAACGGTACTTTTTTTCTGGCTGTACATACCACTGTGCATAGACTTCATGTATATGAAGGAGAAGTGGTCAGCAGAGCGATGAAAGAAAGTGAGCTTGTTGTCAACCTTCCATTCCCCCGTGAAACTGATGGAAAGAGAGAGAGAGTTCAGCTGCGTCAGGAAATCCAAGAGCATGAGACCAGAGAGCAAAGGCGTTGTCGATATACCTCAGCCAAGCCGAAGGACGAAGGGAACTGGGAAGGAGAAGCTCAGGCTCGAAGAATAGCATGTTCCCTTGGCCCAACGACCCCCGAGAACGCATTGCGGTTACCTTTTACCAATGCCTGAAATAGTAAGCAGCCTGTTTTCTGCCATAGTATCAACACGGTAGTGTGTTTGACCATACACACACAAACACAAACACAAACACAAACACAAACACAAACACAAACACAACACACACACACACACACACACACACACACACACACACACACACACACACACACACACACACACACACACACACACACACACACACACACATATATGTATATATACATATATTTATATGTATGTATATGTGTATATATATATCCATCTATATATGTATGTATATATAAATATATATATACATATATATGTATGTATATACTTATGTAGAAACACGCGTTTGTATGTATATGCCTATATATACATATGCATACATACATACACACATTCATATATATATATATATATATATACATATGTATATGCATATTTATATATATACACATATATATATAATATACATAGATACATATATATATATATATATATATATATATACACACATATATATGTAACACACACACATATATTTATCTATGTGTGTGTATGTATACATATACACACACACACACACACACACACACACACACACACACACACACACACACACACACACACACACACACACACACACACACACACACACACACACCTATATATGTATATATATATATATATATATGTATATATGCATATATGTATATATATATATATATATATATACTGTACACACACACACACACACATATATATATATATATACACATATACACACATATATATACACACAAACTCGTGTGAGTGTGTGTATGTATAATACACACACACACACACACACACACACACACACACACACACACACACACACACACACACACACACACACACACACACACACACACACACACACACATATATACGCATATATAACTCAGATGTAACTATTACAAGGCGTGAATGATCGGAATAGTTGCGGGAGGAAACTTTGTCTACTTGTTTTAGGAGGAATAAGAGGGAATTGTCAAAGTAAGGGAATCACAAGAATCGTTCCCTCTTTGTTAGGCTAAAATGGTTATCAAAAGGTCTGTAGAGGTCGGAATTGTATAGGGACGAATACAGAAGGAAGAGGGAGTGGTGTGGACTGAGGTACTGTGTGGGGGGGGGGGGGGGCATAAGGATAAAAAGTTGTAATAAGAGAGTAAGAGGAGGCAGAACATTGTGCAGGAGGATATAGGGTAAGTGTTATTGGGAGAGAGCAAGGGTTGTCTTATGTAAGTTGAGTTATAACCAGGGTAGATGATTCAGGATGGTTAATTTGAGTGTTCAAATTCAAGTGTTGAGGAGGGGGATGTAGTAGCAGTGGTCGGAGCCGTGATCAGAGGAGAGTCAGGGGTCTGCAAATCAGAGAAGTTAATCAAGGAGGCTAGTTAGTAATGGGAGCAAGAATTAGCACCCTAAATAAGTATACACAGTCTTCATTATTGGCTATGGTAAGCCTGAAATTTGTGGGGAAGAAAACGGTTCACTCCTCAGGATGAATCACAAGGAATCGGTCTGGCGAGGACAAGGGCGTAAGGAAGAGGTAATAAGAGAGGAGGTGGCAGACAATGAAGAAGACTGTGCAGGATGAGGAGGTGGAGTGGAGTATGTTCGGAGAGAGGGACCTCAAAAAGGGTAAGAGCTAGGCGAATAACCAAAGGAATACAGTACCCATGGTTTCCAGAGGCCGTTCAGAACTGACACAAAGACAGCCTTTCATAATTTCAGTAGGGCTCTTACACATTTTGACGTGGACAGAAGAAAGCATTTTAAAAAGCAAAATAAATGTGCTAGACATCAAAGGCCACGTAGCACTATAGGAAGGCATAGTACTGGAAAGGGTAAAGAGGGAAGTGAGTTAATTATTAGGTGCTACACGTCAACAGTCGTAAAACAGTAGGGTGGTATTGGAAAGGGTAAAGATGGGTAAAGGTGGAGAGGATGAGTAAACAGGTTAAGGTAGGTATAAGCTTAGAGGGAATTAGATCAATTGAAGGATATGCCTGTCTGAGGAAAGGGAATGGGTCGTCAGAGCAGAAAGTGTGGGATTCCATAAGGATGTTTAACAGGTTTGAAGGTTGGGAAAGGGAGGGTAGGTAAGGTACGGGCTACAGTAAAGCGTGGACAGGACGACAGCATGTGTGTATCTGAAAGAGGAACATTACATAAGGAACATAGTGGTATATCAGAACATGACATAAGATATGAGTGCATAAGGCGGGTGTGGCCAATGCGCAAGTGGGCAAGAGCCGATTCCCAGTGTCTGTTCTAATGACACATAGAAAGGTCTTAAAGTGAAGGTAATAACTTGTTGGTGTGATGTGGACATAGCGGCCTGTTCATTGACGGGGATTCCGACATGGCTGGTTACCCACCAAAAGCTGACAGATTTGTGGCAGATAGACAAGTAGAACAACCAGTCCTTAATCTTACAGACAAGGGGGATGATCGTGTGCATAGACTGTCTGAGAGATTGTGAGTTACAAGGAGTCAGAAAAAAATATTCAAATTCAAAACACTAAATTCCATTAATTACACTGGGTATTCTATTTACATATATGTTGTTTGCATTTTGCATTATGTAATAAGATATTATATACATACATGCCTAATTAACAAGATTAGACAGAACATTAATATCACAAGTGACTGAAATATCGCACTTGACTTGATTTTTTAAACGCCTGATGTCATTGATATTACAGCAGTTGTTCTTTCACTTTTGTTTTAAATGTCTTTTGGTTGGAGATATTTTCTGATAGTTTGCTCCAGATTACCAGTCCTCGGATTTGCATATTTCTTGCCCCGGTTTCTGTATTCGATCTTTTGATATATAAGGAGTTATTTTGTCTTGTATGGACACCTGTGATGTTACCTGTTGTCTCTACAGGTAACTGCCAATTTGGGTAATTTCCTTGTTAAATTTATGGATTATGGTTTCTACTCCTACTGGTTGCGGTCTGAAAAAAACTTGTTATATGATATGTCGGAGCTTCAGCAAAGACGTTATTAAAGCGTTCTATGTTGTTTTTGAAGTTAAGGGAAATGTCTGTGTTAGGTTTCTATTTAGGCACTAATGTATTAACTAAGGTCCGTGTTTTTACATTCATTAAACTTACTTTCAAAAGTGTTTTCACAGTTCTCTTCTTATGTTTATATTCAGCCTGAAGGGTGGTGTCAAATCTGTTTATCGTGAGAGCTTTGTGATTTGTTATTTCTTGCATTTTTGGTCCTCTTAATACTGTTATACAGGGAGCAGAGGCATCTGTGCCGTTCCTCATCACATCTGTTCGAATATTAACTTGTCTTACAATGTCATCTGTTGTTAAGTTCTCTGAGAGTGACGATTCATTGGCAATAATATGTTGGCAGAGTAACTGAGGATCGTAATGCGTTAAGTCGTGAGAGGTTTTAGTGACAGGTTTTCGCTTTGTTTTTTCTACATGCTTAAAAGCTCGAGATCAGCAATGTGGCATGGGACAGCGTCTATGTGAAGTATAATATCGGGTTTGTTATTACAACAGCTAATATGGATGAGGTGTTTTCTGTAACATTTGTAGGTTACTTTATAAATTGTTCAAATCTATTTTTATCAATTATCCCATCTTACTTTACATTTGGTTTATTTAGATCGTCATTTGAATCACCTAAGATAAAAAAGAGGTTTTCTCTTTATTGACATTTCTCTGAAAATATTTTTCCAAAATAGTCAAAAGATTCTGTGATGACATGAGAATGTCTGTAGATTGTCCTGACGAGGAAGGAAGGATACATACTGCTTTGTACGGTTACCCTAGTGTCCTTTACTTCTGTTGATTTAACGTTGTAGAGAAGATTTTATTTGATCTATTTATATCCAGACTCCACCTCCACGTCATGCATCACATCTGTAAACATGAAAGTTTGGGATGCCTATGAAACTGCTTAATATTCCTTGGTGAAGCTAAATTTCACTAATACACAAAATATCAATATTTCTCTCCTTAATTATCAATTCAATTTCTTCGAAGTGACCGAGGAGGGACTGTGCATTGACGTGTTCTATTCTGATAGTGTTTAGTGGTATGACCGCCGGATTTGCAACGTCAACCATTCTGTTCGCCTTTGTACGTGCTTCTATTAAGGAACACTTTTACATTGTTGGGATAGATATCGGACTCTAAGGAAAGATCGGGGTTTATATCCTTGCCCCTTATAGTGACTGTGAAGCTCGAGTAATAATTGTGTGTCATTTTAGTTTTGAAAGCTTTCACATTGGAAATGTGGTTGAACTTATTTGGGAGGGAGATCGGATGTTGTGTGACGGATGCTTCCTTTCCGCATTCCTGCGGCTGAGGAGGCATCACACCATGGGTAATTAAACTGTTTATTGTAGTGTTGTTCGAGAACATTACGATCAGCAAAACAATTTTAGTTTCAATAAGATTTTCATTAATGAAGGATGGTTCAAGCTGTGTTTCTGTGCCTTGGTGAATATATGTGAAAATATTAAAAAAAACAAAACGGTTTTTGAAATATTTTCACAAAAGGAGGTACTTGTTTTCTTTGATGGCGGAGACCAATCGGGAGTGTTGTTGCTGTAGCGAACACTATATTGTTCTTTTTAGATATTGGTCGATCATGGGTATGCACTTTGGAGGTTGTCATCCTTTTCATGTCTTTATTTATGTTTCTTGTTCTTCTAGAGCCTGATATATCCAGAATGATATTGTAGGCGTTGTCGATCTCATCCGGGCTGTATAGTTTCCCGATTAGATCACATAAAACCATCTGTGCCCATTTTTTTTTTTTTTTTTGTTGCAATAGAGCATAGGATCGTTTTCAACACTATGGTTATGCTGCCTACCTGATAGAAGGCTTTCCTGTCTCCACTGTATTCACTGTTTCCATTTATTTGATTTGTTTCTTGTTGTATCCACTGTTATCACTACATTCACTGGTTTCGTTTTTATTTCTGATCAGGCTGCTGTGGTTGTCCGGGTTGCTGAATTGCCCGTTGCCCTGGGCGAGGGGGGCAGTCTTAACCCTGGCTAAGACTGCCGTCATGGTCGAGGAAGCAGTTTTGAACCGCACTGCCAAGGGGCCATATCCTAGGGATACCTTGGGAAGGGGGCATAAAACCCTGGGCCAAGGGTCCTTTTTCACTCTGGGGATAAGAGCTCGGGCTAGCAGATCGAGGAAGCACCGGGAAAGCGCTCTGGCTGGGCCCTTGTGATCCGGAGAGGGTAATCAGATTTCCTTCTGACTCTGCGGGACCACGAGAAGCCATGGTTTGTTGAGCTGTTAGGCGGCGGCGGAGAGGAGGCAGAAACGCATCCGTTCACCACGGCGGCTAGACTAGTGGGAAACGAGGAAGGAAAGAAGTATATGTGCAAAAAGGAGCACGTACAGGTCTGTAGTAAGGACACTGGACGCAGGAGGGAGGGGATATTTGTATGTACGAGAAAGGAAGATTACCAGCACTGGAAATAGATTTAGAGCCATCACTATAAACATGGATACTGAAGCAATGAGTGGAAACATGGTTAAGGAAGTGAGTGAAAAGAATAGAAAAGGGGATGTCTAATTTTGGTAGGTCAGGGAAAAGAGGAGCAAATACGGGGGTAAGGTATAAGCCATGGAGGAACAGAATAGACAGAAAAGGGAAGAGGTCAGAGATGGAGAAAAGGGGAATGGGAAAGGGGAGTATCCATACGAATGGAGAAAGGAGCAGATAAACGTGGAGAAGTAAATATTGGAAGTAGAGATCGAGGGATAACTAGTTTGGTGAGGGACAGTTGGTGGAAGCGGGCATAGCATCGAAGAGAGAAAAGGATACGGCGTCGAGAGAGAGACAGCATGCTGGACTCAGCATATAGGCTTGCAACTGGAGAGGAGCAGAAGGCGCCTAGGGCTAAGCGAAGACCATAGTTGTATCGAGATGAGCAAGAAGAGAAGTAGAGGCAGAAGAGTAGCTATGGCATCTATAATCAAGAGTGGAGAGTATTAGGGTAACATGAAGATGGAGGAATGGTTAATGGCTATAACAAATAAATGTACTAGACATTAAAGGTCATATAGTACTATGGTAAAGTATTGTGGTGAAAAGGGTAAAAACGATCAGGATAAGTGGATGGAAGAAAGGCATGAAGAAGGGAAAGAAAATGAGAGGGGGAGAAGAAAAGACCATACAAAATTAGTTGAGGTAAGGGTGAGGTCCAAGGTAGGGGTGATCCTACAGTGGCCTTAGGCTCCGCCTCCTATTTCCCCCCCACAATAATGAGCCAACACTGGGCCTTAGCTCATGGTAGAGAGTTTAGCGCTCTAAACCCAGGATAAATGGGGGAGAACTTTTCTTTAATGGAGAAGATATGGTCTCGCCATGACAGTTTGGAGTCAAAAATAATGTCAAGGAACTTGCCAGACTAACAGAAGAGGCTGAGGAGAAGAAGATGGAGAAGAATTTGTAGGTAAAAAAGCAAGAGCCATAGTTAGAGGCCCAGGAAGATACTAATGATATTGCAGACTAGAGGAGTTGGCGGAGTATGGGTATGGACGAGCCAGAGGCGAAGATGGTTAAAACATTTATAGTAATAACCGGGCCTCTGGGGTAGAACTGAAACAATGCCATTAACAAGCAGAAGAAATAAGGTGGTGCTGAGCACACTGCCATGTGGGATACCTTTGAACTGAGCAAGGTTAACCCGGAAATTTGCGTTTGGAGAGTAAGGACTTTATAAAGACACCCATGTTTCTGTGTATGCCTTGAGAAGACAATTGTTGGAGAATATGGTACTGTGGCATTATGTTTTTTTCTAGATCAAATGCAGATGTAATGTCTCAAAATGAGCAAGAGGGTCATCTGTACCACAGGCACGGCGGAATCCAAACTGGAACGAAGAGAGACAATTATGAGATTCATGATATCACATTAAACGGTAATTAACCATTCATCCTAGTTTGCACATGCAGCTAGTTAGAGTGGTGGGGCGGTAATCTTGAGGGAGGGTACCCGATTTATTGGATTTCAAGAAGGGGAGAATAAGGGTTTCACGGCAGTGAGGAAGAAAATTTCCTGTCGTCCAAATGTGGTTGAAAATAATTAACAAGAAGGGTAGAGAGGAAGGAGAGACGAATCGGACCATACCGTCGGGGCTTTAGGGAGAGTTGCGGCACGACTGTAAGGCAGCGGAAGAAAAAGGAGCATTATAGGGCTCATCAGAGGACACGAATATGGAGGACAGGGGCTGGATGGGAGGGGATGCTTGTCTGACAGTTTATGGATCCGACGCCAAACAGCTGACATAAATTGAGGTTCTGATCGAGGAAACATAATATTGCCAGCTAGTTGTTTTGCTGTTCCGGACAGACGGATGCTCTTTTAAACAAGATAAGGGCTGATAGCTGACTAGGGTAGCTTTGCTTGTAGCGCTAACTGTTCCGTGATTTAAACGAATCACTTCGGTACAGTCAAAGTTCCACCATGGAACACACTTGGAGGTATAAGGTCAGGAGGTTTGGGGAATGGCTGTATAGGCAGCTGTAACTGTGAAATATTGTAGCATATTTGAAGTGGATGACAAGAATGATGGAGGAAGAGAAATAGTAGAGTAAAGTAAAAGTAAAAACCAGTCAGCTCTATTAAAGCACCAATGTGGGGGATTGTGAAGCGGGAAATATGAACTAGGAGAAAGGAGAACAGGGAAATCTTTTCAGCATTTTCTTGAGGGGGGGGGGGGCAGGGGGTTAGGCGAGCGAAGCAAACAAGGGGCAAGACAGACCTTGAGGGGTCAGATGCTTTCCCAGTCCCCAGTGAATTGGTGGGGGGATGCTAGTACGAAGACATTGTCTAATAGTTTTCAATGTCAATAATTGATTTGGCAACAGAATTTGAATAAGAAATTGTGCGGGATATCACAGTCCAAATTAGGAGACCTATATGGAGACTTGAGTAAAATATGTCATTGTGCATGTAAATGCACACAGACATATAAGAAACAAAGGTTTTCTGGGAGGGGGGAGGGGGGGATGGGACAGGTGTTTGAGGGGTGGAGGAAGAGGTTGTTGGAGAGTAATGGATGAGCGTTTAGCTTGTCTTGTGCGATGAGTTGAGCGAGGAGAAAGAGTGACGCCTAAGTAATTATTTGGAATGTCTGGAATAGTGGTGGAGATTGGGCTGTCTGGATTTAGAATGGCAAAAGAATTTGACTAGGAGAGGTAGGGGGGTAGAAATGGGATGAGGAGATGCTAGGGAGATGTAGAAATATTTTGGGAGG
Organism: Penaeus chinensis; assembly: GCF_019202785.1. Taxonomy (NCBI): domain Eukaryota; kingdom Metazoa; phylum Arthropoda; class Malacostraca; order Decapoda; family Penaeidae; genus Penaeus; species Penaeus chinensis. Next base: position 17,402,734 of record NC_061851.1, on the reverse strand, counting down.
AAAGGGTAGGGGCAGAGCAATTACTGGAGTAGGGAGTGAGAGAGAAACCTCGCCGACGTGCTTCCTGACTGGCTTCGCGCAAAGTGAGGCCAAGTTTGAATCTGAGACTTGCCACTTCAAATTCAAACTTGTAGGTAGGGCAGCCCTTATAATATATATTAAGGGAGCCGCTACAAGTGACACACGTGTGTGACTCTGCAGAGCAGTTTTATCGATTATGACCAGGTTGGGCACACAGAGGGCATCGGGTTGTGGAACGAGTGTTTGGCAGAATGGCCTAGACGCCAACAATTCTGACATTGAAGGGGGGTTGATATCGTCAACTCCACCAATGTAAACATTTAAAGAGAGGTTAATGGTTAATTATTACAAAACAAAATATATTTGCTAGACATCAAAGGTCATATAGCACAATAGAAAGGCTTAAGAGGGGGGTAGATGATGATTGTGCTACACGTCAGAAGTTCAGGAAGGTAGGGATTAACAAGGGCGGTTTGATCAAAGTTGACAAAGATGTCCGTTGGGTACGGTAGGGATTAGCAAAGGAAAAGGGGTATAAGGGCAAATAGATCACATATTCAGTGAGAATGTCAGGAGGGAAAGAATCTAGGGAAGGAGGTTGCTGTGAGGAAGGATTGTAGGGGGAACGTGAGTAGGAGGATGATGGATGTCCCCAGTTACTTTGAGTGTAGAAAGAACATGAGTTGAGAGACTGGAGGATAGTTGTTGAGGTGAAGCCATGTTATCCTGGGTCATGATTTGATAGTTTTGAATGTCTTCGAGTTTGTGCAATGGAGTCGATTGGGGAGGTCTGAGACAAAGGGAAGGTTGTCCCTATGGAAAGTAATTTTGGCAATATTGGTGGGGGACCTACGACGGCCTTTAGCCCAGCCAAATCCCATTTGGCTGGACTATACAGGTATCCAAGATATTTGCAAAGGTGGGGGTAGCAGAAGAACAGAGTCGTGTCGTGTGGAAAAGGGAGTAGTTTTGATAGAGGTAGTATTGAGGTGGACAATAAGTTGTAGAGTAGTATTATAGGAGAATGGGTTGATGAATGGTTAGACATCGAAGGTCATGTAGCACTGTAAGAAGGTATAGTAAAGGGTAGTGAAAGGTGGTTGAGTTAGCGGTTAGTTGTTAAAGCTGGGCAAAGGAATTGACGAGTATGGGTTATGGTCTAGATAGTAAAGGAGTTAGATCAAGTGAATGATATGTATGCGTCTTAGGGACGAGAATAAGTTGTCAAAGCAGAAAGTGTGAGATTTTGTAAGGATGTCTGACAAGTTGAGAGGTCGGTGAAAGGAGGATAGGTGGGGGAAAGCAGAGGTACTGGCTGCATCAAAGCATGGACAGGACAATAGAATGTGTGGAAATGAAAGAGGGACATTACATAGGGAACATAGGGGTGGATCAGAATGTGACATTAGATAGGAGTGTGTTAGACGGGTGTGGCCAATGCGTCTCCCAACGTCTGTTCCGATGAAATGGAGCTGACCAGGAGGAGATTGATAATTTTACAGTTTGTAATTTATTAGTGCGGAGACTTGACCAGAAAGATTGCCATCGGTTATACAAGAAGGGCTTAAAGTGGGAGTAATAATGGCGTAGCGTGCTAGAGTACCTCCCTGTTCATTGCCGGGGATTCCAACATGGCTGGTCGACTGTATTGACTTTATGAGAGTTGATGAGTTACGTAAGTCAGTAAAAAGAGTGAAAAATATAGAAGGGAGTGAGTATATGTGCTTTAAGGCAGAAAGGAGTGCATACAGTTCTGTAGTAAGGACGCTGGATTCAGGAGGAAAGGGGTATTTGAAAGTGCGAGTTGAGAAGGTTATTGCGAAACCAGCACCAGAGGTAGATTTGGAGCCATCTGTGGATTTGGAGCCATGGATACTATAGGAATGAATGGAGACACGGTGAAGGAAATGGGTGAGAAAGACAGCGGGGGGCGGGGATATTTGATTTTGGTGGGTCAGGGTAGACAGAGGAGCAAATACGGGAGAAAGGTATAAGCCATAGAGGGACAGAATGGACAGAGAACAGGAGAGGTCAGGGATAGGGAAAAGGGGAATGGGAGAGGAGGGTATCCATGCGAAAGGAGAAAAGAGTAGGTAAACGTGGAGAAGAAGCAAAGGTAGGAAGTAGGGATCGTGGGATAGTTAATTTAGTGAGTGAATTTAGGGGAATCGAGCATAGCATCGGAGAGAGAGAAGGGTATGATATCGAGAGAGAGATGGTATGCCTGATTTAACTGGAGAGGAGCGGAAGGCACCTAGAGCTAAGCGAAGACCGCAGTGGTGGATTGTATCAAGATGGGCAAGGAGAGAGGTTGAGGCAGAGGAGTAGATATGGCATCCAAAATCGAGAGTGGAGAGGATCAAGGTAACATGAAGATGAAGGAGAGTATTGCGATCTGGGCCCCAGGATACATGGGATAGGGTTTGTAAGATATGGAGACAGCAGCAAGCTTTTTCTTTAATGTAAAATATCTGGTCTCGCCAGGACAGTTTTGAGTAAAAAATAACGCCTTGGAATTTGCCAGTGGAACGGTATTGGAGTGATGTGCCATATAAGAAGAGTGAAGGTTGGGGACCTAGACGTGCGCCAGAGAAAAAGATGATGAAAGATTTGGAGGTAGAAAAGCGGAAGCCATGGTTTGTGGCCCAGGAGGAAACTGATGATATTGCAGATTGAAGAAATTGGTAGAGATTTGGTATGGATGTGCCAGAGGCATAGATGGTTAAATCATCAACATATAGTGATGACCGGGCTCCTGGTGGTAGAACTGAGACAATGTCATTTACAGCAAGAAGGAATAAGGTGGTACTAAGCACACTGCCTTGTGGGACACCTTCAATTTGAGGAAAGAAAGATGATGTGGCAGAGGCAATTTTGACCTGGAAAGTGCGTTGGAAGAGGAAAGACTTTATGAAGACACCCATGTTTCCACGTATGCCTAGAGAGGACAATTGTTGGAGAATATGGTACCTCCATGTCGTATCATATGCTTTTTCTAGGTCAAAAATGCGGATGTAATTTATGTCTCAAAATGAGCAAGGGGGTCAGCTGTGCTTCGGGCACGGCGAAAACCAAACTGGGAAGGAGAGATAAGATTGTGGGATTCAAGATACCACATTAAGCGGAAGTTAACCATTCGCTCTAGTAGTTTGCATAAGCAGCTAGTTAGTGCGATTGGGCGATAGTCTTGAGGGAGGGTACCCGATTTATTGGGTTTCAGGAAGGGGAGGATAAGAGCTTCTCGCCAATGAGAAGGAAAATTTCCTGATGTATGTGGTTGTAAGTTGTTAATATGAAGGATAGTGAGGAAGATGGGAGTTGTCGGAGCATTTGGTAGTGAATACCGTCAGGGCCTTCATGAGTGTTGCGGCACGATTTTAGGGCAGCACTGAGTTCAGAGGAAGAAATGGGAGCATTATAGGACTCAGCAGAGGATAGGGTGAAGATAATGGGGGTATGTTCCCTGATGGTTTTAATAGAAGAGAAGTTTGGAGAAAGGTGAGAGCCACTACTGACCTGGCTGAAATAATCACCCAGTTCTTTGGCGACTTCGGGAGGATCAGAGATGAGGGTATCTCGAATATGGAGGACGGGGGCTGGATGGGGGGATGTTTGCCTGATAGTTTATGAGATAGATGTAGAGGATGTATTCGAGGAAACATAATTTCGCCAGCTATTTGTTTTACTATTTCGGATTGTACGACGAAAACAGGCAGATGCTCTTTTAAAGGAGATAAGAGCTGATAGTTGATGAGGGGTACCTCGTAACTGTTCTAGGCTGCACGTTTTACACGGAGTGCTTTAGTGCAATCAGAATTCCACCATGGAACACATTTGGAGGTATAGGGTCTTGAGGTTCGAGGGATAGCTGTATGGGCAGCTCTTTGGACTATAGTTGTGAAAAATTGTATAATTTCTGATACGGATGAGAGGGAGGGTATGAATAGTAGAGAGTGAAGTGAAAGTATGCCAGTCAGCTCTATCAAAGCACCAGCGTGGGGAGTTAGGAAGTGGTACATATGAAGTGGAAAGTGGTCACTATAGGGAAAGTGGTCTAGAAATGACCAGTGGAAATCTAAATGAAGAGAAGGGGAGCATAGAAAGAGGTCAATGCATGAAAAAGACTGCGTGCGTGTATCAAAGTGTGTGGGGTCATCTGTATTTAGAATAATAAGATCAGCTGTGGAGAGCTCGGCCACGGGTGTTGGTGATAGAATCACCCCAAAGAGTGTGGCGGCAGTTAAAATCACCTACTATGAGGAAAGGTGATTGAAGTTGGGAAATTAGGTTTTCAAAAGCGACAAAGTTAATGGGGTGGGAAGTGGAGCAGTAGACTGAAATCACTGTGATCCAGCGGCGAAGAAAGATACGAATAACTGTACAAGGGACAGCGGTTTGAAAGGGAGGTATGACATAATGTGTTTTCTGGTTGATAAGTATGGACGAGACATAAAGGGAGTGTGGGGAAGAAACAAAATGGTAATAGGGAATTGGTATTGGAGAATGTGTAAGAAAAGTTTCTTGAAGGTTTATTATGGATGGGTTATAAGAGGAGAGGATATGTCGGAGGTCAGGTCTGTGAGAGCGGAAACCGCGAATGTTCCAATGAAGGATAGTTATACTTTCGTTGATTTAGCGATTACGATTGTAGTACGTTTTGGAAAATTTGAAGGGGAAGGTGCTAGAGGGTGGGATAAAGAATGAGGTTGGGGAGGTGGTGTTGTTTCAGGAGGGGTGTCGGGAGGTAGAGGGTCTGGGGAAGAGGGTACTTGTGACATGAGGGATTCACGTGTGTATCCAGGAGGGAGTGGAAGGGATAAAGGGGATGGTGGGAGGGTTAATATAGGTGGGGGTGGAGTCGGGGGGGATGGGTTTCGTTGGGATGGGGTAGGAGGATTGGGTGTAGGGAGAATATGAGTAGGAGGAGGATGGATATCGGCAGTCACTTTGAGTGTGGAGGGAGCGGGAGTTGTAGAATTTGAAGGTGGATGAGTATTAGTTTGGGACTCGATTATGTAGTTCTGGATATCTTCAAGAGTTTCTGTAATGGGGTTGGTTGCGTAGTTTTGTGAAATAAAGGTTTTCTTGTGAGGGGGGGAAGAGAAGTCTGGTGTCTGAAGAATAGGGGCAAAGGAAGGTGGAGGTGATTGTGAGGTAGGGGAAGAGGGGGTGGAACGTTTATTCTGTCTGCTGCGGGTAGTGCGGGGAGGGAGAGGGGAAGGTGATTGGGGCTGTAGTAGAGATTGGGAGTGTCTGGATTTAGGATGGCAAAAGAATTTGATTGGGTAGAGATTGGAGTGTCTGAGTTTAGGATGGCAAAAGAATTTGACTGGGGAAGGTAGGAGGTAGAAGAGGGGAAGTTAGATGGAGGGGGTTTGGGTTTAGGAGAGGGTGTAGGAGCTTGGGAGGTAGGGGGAGTGGCAGAGTGAGCGACATTACAGGAGTAGGGGTAAGAGAAAAACCTCGTCGACGTGCTTCCTGTCTGGCTTCACGTAGAGTGAGTCCAAGTCTGAATCTGAGAGTTGCTACCTCAGACTCAAATTTGTAGGTGGGGCAGCCTCTATAAAATACATTATGGGGGCCGCCACAGTTTCACATGTGCGTGATTGTGCAGAGCAGTTTGATCGAGTATGGCCAGGTTGGGCACATAGCGGGCATCTGGCTGTGGAATGACAGTGTTTGGCTGGGTGTCCTAAACGCCAACAATTTTGGCACTGACGAGGAGGAGGTTGATATGGTCGGACAGGTAGGGATTCCCCACCTCTGTAAACATTAAAGGGAAGGTCATGTCTACGGAAAGTAATTTTGGCAATGTTAATGGATTTCTTACGATTTCCTCTGGGAGGAATGGAGTAGCATTGTACATATGTTGCATCATAGTCTGTGAGACAGGCGAGTAAGTCCTCTCCACAATCTGACCATTCTTTGGCATAGATTGGGCGTGAGACAGGCGAGTAAGTCCTCTCCACAATCTGACCATTCTTTGGCATAGATTGGGCAATCTGTTGGGGAGATAGAGACAGTTCCGGTGCAAGTATTGAGGGTTGGATGAGGTTCTGTAGGGATGGGATTACCACATAGATCAGTTAGTTTTGTTAAAGCTATAGCTTGGTTTTCAGTTGTTACTGTGACGAGACGGGAGTGGTCGGGTCGGCTACGGAAAGAGACTTTGCCTACTTGTTCTTGGAGGCATTGCTGGAAGAGGAGGGTGTTTTTAGAATAGGGAGCTGTGGGAGGGATCACGAAAAATCGGTCCCATTTGGCTGGGCTAAATAGAGTATTTAGGATTCTTGTAGAGGTGGGGGTAGTAGAAGTGCGGGGACGTGTGGAGAAGGGAGTAGTGTTGAGGGGGGTAGTGTTATGGGGAGGTGGGCAATAAGGTTAATGAAGAAGGTTGTGGGAGTAAAGGTGTTGAAGTTGAGCATGTTGGAAGAGTAGAAATGTGTCCTGGGGGTTGGTTGTTGATTAGGGTTGATACTGTACTAGTATGCATTGATGATGGGGTAGTTGTTGCAGTGTTCGGAGCCGTGGTCAAAGGAGAGCCGGGATTGGGGCTATTTGATAAAGGGGCAAGCCTCATTGCCCCTAAAAATGGGGGTTACATCTTCATTATTGGCCATGATAAGCCTGGAGTATGTTAGGGAAAAAAAACAGTCCACCCCTCAGGGTCCCCTTGAGGGGTAAGGGCCAGGTATGGCAGGGGAATACCGTGCCCATGGTTCCCTCAGGCCGTTCAGGACTGACATAAAGTCAGCCTTTCATCCTTTCAGCACGGCTATCACACCTTAGGAGGTGGATAGGAGAAGGGATTGGTGAAGAAACTGAAACGAAGAGTATGAGTGGGAAAAAAGAACATGCAAAATTAGTTGAGTCCCAAGGTTGAGGAGTTTCCCATCATTGGGTCTCAGTCTCCGTCTCCTAAGCCCCCCCCCCCCCCCCACGACAACAACGGGCAAAGGATTGGGGGGGATGTCTCGAAATGAGCAAGGGAGATTAGGAGATTCAAGATACCACATTAAGCGGAAGTTCTAGTTCTATGTTCTAGTAGTTTGCACAAGCAGCTAGTTAGAGCGATGGGGCGGTAATCTTGAAGGAGAGTACCCGATTTATTGTGTTTCAGGAAGGGGAAGATAAGAGCTTCTCGCCAATAAGAAGGAAAATTTCCTAACGTCCATATGTGGTTGAAAAATGTTAATAGGAAGGATAGAGAGGAAAATGGAAGGTGTCAGAGCATACGGCAGTGAATACCGTCAGGGCCTTCATATAAGTGTTGCGACACGACTGTAAGGCAGCATTGAGTTCAGAGGAAGAAAAATGAGCATTATAAGATAGGGTGATAATGGGGGTACGTTCCCTGGCGGTCTTAATAGAAGAGAAGTGTGGAGAAAGGTGAGAGCTACTACTGACCTGGCTGAAATAGTCACCCAGTTCATTAGCGACTTGGAGAGGATCAGAGATGAGGGTATCTCGAATATGGAGGACGGGGGCTGGATGAGGGGGATATTTGTCTGATAGTTTATGGATCCGGCGCCAAACATTTGAGATAGATGTAGAAGATGTAATTGAGGAAGCATTATTTCGCCAGCTATTTGTTTTACTGTTCCGCATTGTACGATGAAGACAGGTGGATGCTCTTTTAAAGGATGGTTATTAATGGTTAAAAGCAAAATAAATGTGCTAGACATCTAAGGTCATGTAGCACTATAGTAAATGGTAGTGAAGGGTGGTTGAGTTAGTGATTTGTTGTCAAAGTTGGGCAAAGGAATAGACGAGTAAATGGGTTAAGGTTGGGTAAGGTAATGTGCAGGGGTTAGATCAAGTGAAGGATGTATATGCATTTGAGGAATGAAAACAGGTTGTCAAAGCAGAAAGTGTGAGAAGTTGTGGGAGGGATCACGAAAAATCGGTCCCATTTGGCTGGGCTAAATAGAGTATTTAAGAATTTTGTAGAGATGGGGGTAGTAGAAGGATGGGGGCATGTGGAAGAGGGAGTATTGTTGAGGGAGGTAGTGTTATGGGGAGGTGGACAATAAGGTTGTAAGGTAGTAATAAGGGAGGATGGGGTAGTTGATGAAGAAGGTTGTGGGGGTATAGTTGTTGAAGTTGAGCATGTTGGGAGTAGAAATGTCTCCTGGGGTGTTGATTAGGGTGGATACTGTACTAGTCAGCATTGAGGAGGGGGTATTAGTTGTAGTGTTCAGAGCCGTGGTCAAAGGAGAGCCTGGGGTCAGGGAATCGGGCGAGTTTGAATTGGTGGAGCTATTTGATGAAGAGGCAAGCTTCATTGCCTCTAATAATGGTATGGTTAATGGTTATTCATTGTTGGCCATAATAAGGAGTATGTTGGGGAGAGAAACGGTCCACCCCTCAGGGTCGCTTGAAGGGTAAGGGCTAGACAACTAAAGCAGGGGAATACCGTGCCCATGGCTCCCTCAGGCCGTTCAGGACTGGCACAAAGTCAGCCTTTCATCCTTTCAGCACGGCTCTCACACCTTAGGAAGTGGATAGTGGAAGGGGTTGGTGAAGGGACAGAAAGGAAAAAGTAGGAGGGGGAAAAAAAAAACCATGCAAAATTTGTTGAGTCGAGGGCTGAGTCCCAAGGTTGGGGAGTTCCCCAGCATTGGGTCCCAGTCTCCGCCTCCTAAGGCCCCCCACGACAACAACGGGCAAGGGATTGGGGGGGTCTTTTAAAGGAGATAAGAGCTGATAGTTGATTTGGGGTACCTCGTTTGTAGTGGTAACTGTTCCATGCTGCACGTTTAAGCGAAGCACTTTATTGCAAATCTGAATTCCACCATGGAACGCATTTGGAGGTATAAGGTCTTAATGTTCAAGAAATAGCTGTATGGGCAACTCTTAGGCCTGTAGTTGTGAAACACTGTATCATATATGAAATGGACGAGAAGGATGATGGAGGGGTAGGAATAGTAGAAAGTAAAGTGAAAGTACGCCAGTCGGCTCTATCAAAGCACTAGCGTGGGGAGTCAGAAAATGGTACATATAAAGTAGGTGAAAGGAGGACTGGAAAGTGGTCACAATAGGGAAAGTGGTTTAGAAGTATCCAATGGATATCTAAATGAAAAGAAGGGGAGTATAAAGAGAGGTCGATGCATGAAAAAGATTGTGTGTGCGTCAAAGTGTGTGAGCTGATATGAACTAGGAATAATAAGGTCAGATGTGGAAAGGAAGCATTCTAGGGATCGGCCACTGGAGTTGGTGATAGAATCACCCCAAAGAGTGTGGAGGCAATTGAAATCCCCAACTAAGAGGAAAGGTGGTTGGAGTTGGGAAATTAGATTTTCAAAGGCAACAATGTCGATGGGGTGGGAAGCAGACTGAAATAATTGTGATCCAGCGGCGAAGAAAGATGCGAATAATTGTGCAAGGGACAGTGGTTTGAAAGGGAGGCATAACATAAGGTGTTTTCGGATTGATAAGTATAGATGAGACATAAAGGGAGTGTGAGGAAGAGACAAAATGATAATTGGGAATTGGTATAGGAGGATGTGTGAGAAAAGTATCTTGGAGGACGATAATGGATGGGTTATAAAGAAGAAAGGATATGACAAAGTTCAGGTCTGTGAGAACGGAAACTGCGAACATTCCAATGAAGGAAGTTATACTTTAGTTGATCTATGAGTGATAACAGTTACAATGCGTGTTGGAGAATTTGAAGGAGAAGGAGCTAGAGGGTGAGATAAAGAATGAGAGGGGGGAGGTGGTGTTGTATCAGGAGGGGTATCAGGAGGTGGAGGATCTGGGGAAGGGTATGGTTGTGACAAAAGGGGTTCACATGTGTATCCAGGAGGGAGTGGAAGAGATAGAGGGGATGGAGTGAAGATTAATGTAGGTGGATAATAGAAGGGGTTGGGGAAAGGACGACAACGACAAAGCAGGAGGGAAAAAAAGACCAAGCAAAATTAGTCGAGTCAAGGGCTGAGTCCAAAGGCAGGGGAGTTCCCCAGTATTAGGTCCCAGTCTTCGCCTCCTAAGCCCCCCCATGACAACAATGGGCAAGGGATTGAGGGGGGGGCAAGGGATGAGGACTCAGATAGGGGTGAACCCCCTAGATTGGGCTCCAGTCCCCGTCTCCGAAGCATCTCCACAACAAGAAGCAAGGGAATGGGGTGGGGGTGGGGGTTAGGAAATGGATAGTTTACGGAGTTACAGAAGAGAAGGAAACAAAAAAGCGGAAGGGGAAAAGATTGTGCAAAATTAATTGACTTGAGGGCTGGCATCCAAGGCAGAGGCGGTCCCCAGTGTTAGGTCCCAGTCTCCGTCTTCTAAGCCCCCCTTCCCCTAAGGTAACAATGGGCATGGGAAAGGGGGGGGGGGGCAGTTATATATAATAAAATACGCAGTTGTAATTACCTACACAAAGTCTCCTATATTTAGGCTACGAGTAATGTGAATGATGTTTTTTTTTTTTTCCATAAACAACACTCCAACCTGAACCTAGATTTAATTTGATGCTTAAAGGAATTAGAGAAAACTTTTGGTATTCAACAACAGTTTAATCTTCAAAAATACTTATATCTCATTCTCATAGGCATTTTTGCTTGGAGCACAATCATATGTCCAAACATAATTATTTACATAAAAATGTTTTATATGTTCATATATATTATATCCATCTTCAACCTCTTCATTTTCCGCAAAACCAAAATTTACCAAAAAAAAAAAAAAAAAAAAAAAAAAAAAAAAAAAAAAAAAAAACATACATACATACATACATACTGCCCTTGTACTGATTATAAAAATCCTTTAAGCTTTGTCTAAGTATGTAATTAAAATATAATAATATTAAGAATTTGTTCACATCATTTGTAAATTCTGATCAGAAAATGACTGGATAAGATGGAATAATAATGAAAGAAAAAATGTGGCAACAGCAAAATTGGGTGCAGATGCTAACTTTACAAACTGCTGACAAAGGGCATGATTTTAAAAATTTCAGCCAAAGTTTGATGTTAATAAACTCATAAATGGCTGTAAGATTTCTCATTTTCCAGTGAGACCTGTTTCACTGGTGTTGTACAAGCAGAGACAACTGACTGTGAAGAGTCTCCCATACAAGAAGTCTGAACACAATTGCTGCGTTTCATGTAATGTTTACAAAGCATTGGTAGAAACACAAGCACGGAGTCAAAACACTTTCTACTGAATAACAAAAATCTTTAGGGGACTAAATAATATGGGCAAAATGCTTAAGCCTTCAGGTTTCTTAAACATGGAATGCTGGCTGAAAATGATATTAAATACCTGATCTTTTAGACAATTAAAAAAGGAAAAAAGTAGAGGGGGGGGAATACAAATAATTTTTAGCTGGCATCTCCACCCACTGTTTCCACTGTCCATTGTATTATAACTATAGTGCAAGTTTCAGTTTTCACATGCTGTCCAATAAAGAGGATCACAACAACTATTTCTTCATTTGCCATAAAATGTAATACACCCTTAATAACATTTAAAGACAGCAATCATACAGATTAAACATTACAGAAACATTGTCATTACAGTACCTTTCATAAACTGCAGTAACAACAAATAATCCTCCTCTGATGTATCTGGCCTTCTGAACATTGGAACACTGTTTAAATTTCAGGTCCATAAACACTCCAAATGATATATATTTATAATTAAAGTATTTGTTGGCATATGCAGTAACACTATTACAACGTCTTTATCTCTCAAAGCATTTGAAACTATGACATTTTCCAAAGCATGAGACTGAAAAATTCGTACTATATGATGGCCTACTCACAGAATCACACATTCCCTGGAGTTAAGTGCAACACTGTATGAACATTTGCGATTCATAATCGCTGGACATGACTAGCAACATAATATTAACATATACCAAGCATGCTTGATCCACACTTACAATATAATTGCAATAAAATAAGCCAAAAAGAAAATTTTATTTAAAAAAGTCATGCAAATAAGAAATCCTGCATGGAATTGATATTCTAACACAAATTTCTAATGGTCAAACAACATTTTCCATAATGAGGAGAGACAGAAATAATAAAAATAATACCAATGCTTGGTAAATTCCATTTTTTGGTTAGAATATTGAACTTGATTTCTTTCATCTATTACATTTCCAATTAATTTGGCAATCTCATTGGACAGCTGGTTTCTACCTCAAGGACCTGCACATACAATCAATTGTCAAGGTCATAAAATCATTCATAAATATTATGTAGCTGGCCTTTGACAAAAAACTGTATGGAAAATCCTACATATGACAACCATGATAGTATAAACACTACACGTGAAAAAATATGGGAACCATGTACTGTATTATCACCGGATTGTTGCTGTGCTGTTCCATGGTTGCCAAAACAATGAGAGAAACATTTTCTCAATGGTTACAGGCTAGCTCACTACAACAAGGACACTTCTCTCAATTGGTCATTGCTTCTCAGAAGGTTGACCTTAACATAGTTTGTTAATGACAATTTCAGGTCACATTATCACAAGCAGTGATTCGTATATTTGACACACTATTCTGTCTTTTGACAGGACAAATCTCTTAAGGATTTTAGCTTTTTTATAAGTGCTTAACTCTGGTTCTCCAACACAGCTACCCTATTCTCTAAACATTTAATAAATCTTTCTTTTGCCAGTACTCATTTGCAGCTCCCCTGGAACAAAATATATTAGTGGTGGTGCATCCTTAAACACTGTCTATGTGTATGGGGTAATACCTGTTGAAACATGAGATGTAAATGATGCCTATATCTGCACCTTCTGGCAGCCCAATCAATTGTTAGTGGTTTTAAGGTCTTTGCAATATAGCACTCAACTTTAAACTACTTGCTCACATTAACAACACAGCCAACAGCTTTGTTAACCACCAATAAATGAATGGCTTTGGAAAAAGAAAGAAAAAATATAATAATAATGATGATAATATCAACAGTAATAATAATCATAAAATAATAATTCAATAAACATTTAGAACTAAGTGAACCATTAACAAATTAGGGCAGCCATGACCCCTGCTCAAGGATCCCAATAAGTGATGGAGTAATAGCTCAATTTTTCACTGATCAGGTGGATGAGCCTCCTTAACACTATGTCACTGCCCCGGGTCATATCACTGCAGAGATTAAACCCATGCCATCACCCAGGCAAGGAAGGAAAGTTCTGATATATTCTGCTATCAACTGTTCTGACAGTAGAGGGCTTTCAATGTCTTCAATTCTTCAATCAGAGCTTTGTTCTGGTTCTCTAGTACGGCCACTCTGTTCTCCAGACATTTGATATATTCTTTCTTTTTCGCTCTACATTCTCTTGCAGCTTCCCTGTAAAATGTAATGTTCATTATTATTTTCCTATATATAATTTTCAAGTAGTATCTAATATATGGAATACACAAACACAAGTACCTCCCCAAATAAAATATGAGGTTAACAAAAGGTAACAGACCTAAAATTAAATAATTTCATACTTCACAAATCAAAACTCATACTTATAATTTTTTTTAAAGAAAATATTCCAAGCATCCAAACAGAGTCTGCAACAACAGATCCAGCATTATGATCTCTTTCAGGTAAGAATAAAAGGCTAAAAAACAGGCTTGGTCCCACTAAGTGAGACACTAAGTCAATAGAGGAGGTACATAGTCAAATGAGCCAATTGAATTTTTCATTTTGTTCACTGGTGGTACAAAGTATTTTGGTATTTTCCAAGATAAATTTTTAGAGAAATTCAAAAAGCTTTAAAGATTAATCTTATTTTCTATTCTTTATTATTATTTTTTTTTTCAGCCAGGAAACTTCAGTGAATAATGGTTCTTCAAGTTTCTTTACATTTCAGGGTGTATTATATTTTCTACATATCACTGATGTTAATGGGCTAAATTAACTTTCAATACAGAAATTTACACATGTAATAAGCATAAATGTGGAGAATAAATGTTAAGTTTAATAATAAAGAAAGAGTGGGACAAATAAGAATCTTAGGAAGTTGATCTGACTATTAAGAACTACTGAAACAACTGAAATAATTTCTCATACCTGTTTTTCATAAGCCTTATTTCCCGTTTCCGAGAAGCTTCCTCTGCTATCTGGTCACCAGAACCATGAACTGCTGAACCAGTGGTTGCCAGAACCACACCCTGTGCAAGCCCAGCACTTGTACTTGTGGCTATTTTAAGGCTGCTCAGATCACCTGTTGCAACTGTTTGGAAAATAATTATTTGGGTTTTAATATATAAACTATAATATTCAGAAAACACACACACACAAATCTTAATCCTTTAAAATGGTCTTAAATTTTTAAATTCATAAAAATATGGTTTCTGGGCAACCTATAAAAATAATAAAACCAAGTGACATTCTGTGCACTTGCTTACCTGGGACAATGAACTGAGGGTCAGAGCCAGGGGCATAATGGACTACAGCCCCTCCTGCTGTGGCTGCATTTGTCATGGCGATAGTCTGAAGACCTTCTGTGCCTTGACCACTCAGCTGGAGACTGCTGGCTGGAATAACTGGAAACAAAATGGAGATTCACAGATGAATTAACTATCTAAATCCAACATACTTTATACAAAAAACAAAAGCTCTCTTGACATGCGCAGATTTTTGCATGGATATGATAAACTAGGATTACAAAAAAATTGTTGGTGGTTTTCAACCCACCACCATATCTATGGTAGACTCACCCACTATTGTATCTAGGTTCGACATCCCCAATATATACTAATGTAAGTGATTTGTATGTGCATGAATGCATGCACTCACACACACACACACACGCACACACGCACACACGCACACACGCACACACGCACACACGCGCACACGCGCACACACACACACACACACACACACTTGCATGCGGGTGATTTGTGTGCACTTGCGCGGATTTGCATACATTGGGTAAGTTTAACCTAGTGGGTAAGTCTATTGTAAATATGATGGTGGCTTGAGAACATACCTAAACAACTACTCCCCTTGGGAAGGATCATTGGTCAGCCACCCCAGTATAAAGACCCAGTCAACTATATGATGTAAACGCGGTGCCAAGTAGTTCGTCAAGCACATAATCGGTGATGGCATGAATGAATGAATGAATGAAGGAATATATATATAAATAATACATACATTATATATATTACATATCTATATATGGTAGAAAAAATACAATGTAAAACTAGAGTCTTTTCACCATTCATATCCCCCCCCCCCCCACACACACACACGTATAGTACTTATATATGTGTATCTACATATACATACAAACACATATACATATATGTGTGTGTGGTATATATGGGTATATATATATATATATATATATATATATATATATATATATATATATATATATATATATATACATATACACACACACAGCAAGAGAGAGAGAATAAGAGGACAAGAGGACAAGAGAGAGAGGAATGGAGAGAATGAATATGAATCATATTGAAATAACAATAGAAGTTCCTTA
>NC_061851.1:17369748-17374748 GCF_019202785.1 Penaeus chinensis | reverse complement strand
GCATCCACATCCAATGGCTTAACTTTATTAATCTAATGATGTGTTCTGTTATGCCTGGTGTCAACCTCTTTCCTTTTGAGATTCATTTGATCATTCGCCCCCTCTGCTTTCAATTCCTTTTACTAAACATGTAATACCTACTTTTATGATTCATTTCAAACTGGCCACTTGTCTATGACATACCTTGCCACTTGCTGTACCATCATGCATAAGAATTTATAATCTAAATGAAAATATGGATAACATATCACTTCACAGAAGACTACACCTTCATTCATTTCATTCATCTGGTGACGTTCCTTTAAATGTTTCCATATGGCTGGTTCATATACTTTTTACAGCCTTTGTTATTGCAAACTCTGTTAGTCACACAACACTCAAGTAAATTGAAAGCATGAGCAAGCATGCAAACAAAAACCTTATTCCATGTTTTACAAGTTTTTGCTCATATTTCTAGAAGTAATGTCTGAAAAGTTTTTACTTGGAAAATTATGTACAACTTTACATACACCAATATTCTTTTGGGTATATCTGATATAAAGGTTCTTAATATTTGGCTTCATTTGACATAAAGTGTATTGTATGTATAAAAGTAAAACTATTCTTCAGACATCCAATGTAAACCATATAGGCTCCTATTAGTTCTAATCTGTTAGAAATTCCCAAACCATTCTCTACATTATAGGACATGATATGTACTCTGCAATAGCCTGTCTGATAAAAAGACTAATTGTATTTGATGCTACTTACCACATAAATGTAAGAAAGACAGCAGCTATTGGACTACTTTGATAGAAAAATTGTATTGCTGATTCCTACTAATCAATATTGTCACTACCATAATGAGGGCAGCACTTAAGAGTGCCCAGGTAGAAACCAAATTTCCAAGTAGTCTGTTGCAATATTGAGCTAGAGACTACCATGATTTCTGATTGAAAATAAAATATATCAAGAATTAAGTGGGAAAAATGGTCTGGAGCTTGACACTCAAAACTCATTTTAATGAAAGTAATTGTTTCAGTTTAGTTTTTCAATGCAGAAAATGTTCCTTGGCCTCTTCTGATAACTTTTGTCCAATGTCTCTTAACCTTTCTAGTTTCACCTCCTCAGCATTAGCCAAAGCTTTCCCCTTATAAAGTGAGGTTTCAAATGATAGAACAGATCAGAACAGCATGGCTGTTTTGGTTAAAAACTGTTCTCAAGAGGCAAAGCCTAAGACAAACCAAAATCTACAAAGTAAAGTTCTTAGTAATGTTTACAGCATTGGATTTTTTTTTGAGTCAAGAGAAGAACAATTTGAAGGAGACTAGCCTCTCAAGTTGTTAAAGCCTATGTCAGTAAAACCATTTTCAAACCAATTTTTCAATGTACATAGGCAGGACTATATTAACCTCTCTCCTTTTACTCTATGAAATGTGTATATAAAAAAGATCAAGTACTGCATTTACTAAAGGTTAAGCTCCAACACCAGAAGTTGCTGACAACAGCATGAGGCAGCACATGTAAACATGTGCTGCCTCATGAAAACTGTATTCACCAACTAAATTAGAGAATTACTTACCATAACCTTATAGACATAAACTGACATACAGTGCTTGAAATCTTATAGAATCTGGTATTTAGAAATAAAGTTACAACTAACCTGATATCTCTCCTCCTAATTCATTGAGAATCTTGCGGTAAGAAGGGCGTCTGGCCAGAATTTGTCGTTTACGAGTAGATTCTTGTTCTTCCCCTGCTTCCAATACCTGATGTACAAAGGTTTTATCGTAAGTCAAAGAGAAATATGACAATGTTTGTAACTGATTAGTATAAACAAATATGACTATTAAACATATATGCTAACTATGACAAACAAAGTAATGGAATTTATACTAACCAACACACTTTATGGTAATCTTACTATCACTTAATTTGTTGATCTCTCTTAATTAGATCTCTGGCAAAGACACAACAGAGTTAAAAAGAAAATGGATCAGAAAAGGATGTTCAGCTGGTACCTTTGCCCCCTAATTCACTCACCTGGACAGTCTGAAGGTTGCCACCACCAGGCGACTGGATTACAGAGTTCGATGGCTGCTTCAAGAGTATGACGTTACCCTTAGAAAGCTGGACGGTCTGCAGTGCTGTTGTCTGAAGCGCTGTGCTTTGAATTACACTTGGCTGTGAAGGTTGCTGGATCACACTCTGTATCTGGTCAAAATGGAACATGTTATATTAACCTATTCAGACATTATAAAAATAAATAAATAAAAATAAATGAGCAAATGGCAATTATAATAACAATATCAGCTCTTGTAATAAGGAAAATTACCTAATTTCAACGTATTTAACCCAATGCTGCCGGGAAAATGAATAAAAAATGGGGAAAATACTGTGCTGATTTTTTATTATTATTATTACTATTATTATTATTATTTTTTTTTTTTTTGTGAAATGTCTCTGCACATAGATGGCTCTGCTAGTGCTTAGCCACAAAGGAGTCAATTAGTGGACCTTGTGACCTTACCTAATTTGAATTGGCATGAAAAATGTATTTTTTACTTGCGCTATGAATATCGATGGTGTATTTATTATTATAAGCATTAAAATTACTATAATGTTATAAACATTAGTAACAGCAAAATAAGGGTAAACGGGCGAGACAGGCAGTACTCGTTGGTGACTTAGTGCAAGTGTAGCCATCTATGTCTAAAAACAATCAAACAAGTAAACTCACAGTGGGCATGGCACACATGTACACGTCATGCCCGTTGGCATTGGGTTAACCCATTCACCCCGGATTTAGGTTTTGTCGCCTGTAGTTTTAGGTGAATTTTGTTACATACAGATGGCTCCACATGTGCTCAGCTGGCAAGGAGTCTATCAGTAGGCCCTAGTTACCGATCCTGATTTCCCCATTCCTTGAATTGGTGGGAAAATTAATACCAGTGCTATGGATACTGTTATTATTGTTATTGATGTTATGATTATTAATTTGTCATTAAAATATTTTAGACAATGAAATGATACAAAGGACCCTTTCTTAAAGTGAAAGAAAAGGGTAAACAGGTGAGAAAGGTAGTTCCTAATAACTGGCTATTTGGTGATTAAGAACTTGTAGAGCCATCTATGTGTAAATACAATAAATAAACATGTGTTACAGTGGGCATGGCATGTATTCTTGCCACATGGGGCGAATGGGTTAATGAGGTTTGGATGATCTTACATCCTCCTCCCATGGCCTGCTTCAGTTCTTGCTCTTGTAGTCTTTTTTGAGCTACTAAAGAGATTTCTTTGTGTATCAATTTAATGAATTTATCATTATTATTATTTTTTGCTTTGCCTGATGAAGTCTTCAAGAGTTTGAAAAGTTTTATCTATCATCAATTCATATTATGCCACAGTCTCTTTATTATTATCATTATTATTATCATTATACATAAATACATACATATAAATATATATACACATATACATGTAGATATGCATACATAAATATATGCATATACATATAAATAAATAAATAAATAAATGCATATACATAAATATATACCTTATATATATTTATATACATGTGTATACACACATATAATATATATGTATTATATAAATAAACACATGTACATACATATATATACATATATATTTATACATACATATATACAAATACATACATAAAAATATACACATGTACATACATACTATATAACTATATAAATAGACATACATATTTATATTCATACATACATATAAACATATATACACACATGTATCATACATATATGTGTAATATATATAAACTATATGTATAATTATATATATATGTATATATAATATATATCCACATACATTTATAATATATATATATATATATATATATATATAATAAATAGATGAATGGTAAAACACTTCCTTGTTGATACTATGGTAAAAGTATAAATATACATACATATGTATTACTATATATGGATATATAATACAAATACATATAATATATATAGATATATATATTATATATATCATATATTTTACATATATATTATGTATATATATGTAAATATATATATTCATATATATATGTAAATATATATATTCATATATATATGTAAATATATATATTCATATATATGTGTAAATATATATATATATTCATATATATATATGTAAATATATATATATATATATATTATATGTATATATATACATACATACATACATACATACATACACATACACATACACATACATACACACACACACACGCACACACACGCACACACACACACACGCACACACACACACACGCACACACACACACACATGCTTGCTCGCTTACTCACACACACATACAAAGATACTTATTTACATACATACATATAAATACAATGTATACTTTTTAAATGCACACAAACACATTATTTCTTCAATTACTATCATAATTATATACATACTGAAAGTCGATATACAAATACAATACAAAAGTGAATATGACCTTGCATAAAATGGGGAAACCCATTACAGATGACATGGCTATTACTCTCGTTTTTGAGTGTACCGACTGGCGGTTATGTACCTTCAAAGCGCAGGGTTAAATATCGCCTCGATTGGATGAGAGTTTTCAGGTGAATAGGAAAAACAAATGGGCTGTAAAGGTGAAAGAGAAAATCAAGATGACACCGTTTCAGGACGGTGACAAGCTAACGTGGATCACGCCGCTGAGCAAACGATGGCAAGGAGTTTGATGGTGCTACTGTTTTATTGCTATTAATAGACAGTGGTGGCAGAGGCAGCTTCGCGGTCTAGAGTTAAGGTTTCTCTCAATTGGAATGGACCTTTAATTTCACCAAGTATATATACAACCACGAGGATACAATTAATAGAAAACTAACTATTTCTGGAACCAATACCTCAATTACAGTTACAATAGCTCTTATATAATTATATGGGAAAAAACAGAATGAATTATGTCAAATCAATAAGCCTACTTTCGAAGACACTGCCCAAACTCCGAGCCATGT
>NC_061851.1:17359748-17364748 GCF_019202785.1 Penaeus chinensis | reverse complement strand
GAATTATGGAAGAACGTGCAATATTATTTTACAGAGAATTTCCAAGGCTGTTTAATTTTTCCGACGTTCCAAAGGGGGCGGAGGGAGATGGTCACTGGGTGATTTTAATTTTCAAGAAGGTTGATAAGTATGTATACACACTCACATAAGATTAACCGTTTTAATGATCCTATTAGGATTTAACATATTTTTACATAAAGAAAATACATTAGTTACCCCACATAAAATCGTTCTCTTTATTGATATTTCTCAAAAATATCCGTTTGATATGATAAACCATTAAAATGTTGGAGTTCAGTCATCTGATCTTTGCAAATAAGTGAACAAAATGATCGGTTTGGGGTCGGTATTTTCCGCATATATGGTACCTACGACTAATGGTAACGTCCTCAGGTTGTATTTTTTGCAGGAAGGAAGCGAGTGTATAAGACCCATTTCATAATTCCATGTAGTTTTCATTTTAGAGCAGGTATTATCGTGTACTATCAACAGAAAAAAATAAATGACTTATTTTTCCGAAAATCAAAATTCCAACCATGGGGTGACCTTCATATTGAAATGCTCATTACAAAAGAAACAACCACTTTCAAATCAAAACAAATTTCAAAATACATTTCTTCATAAATCATTGTGATTTTTCTTTTTTCTGATATTGATATAAAACTGTTATTTGGACGTTTACATACTTATATCTATGTGCAATGTCATTATCAAATGCCATCTGCAAGATTGCAACATATACAAGTATACCTGGTGCTAATTACTTTAACCCCTCTCATTTGAGACGGACCCTTAAACGCGAAACACTTGATGCATAGTTCATGTGGGCAAGGCAGAATTTCATCTAACTGGAGACAGTGGAGGCCACTGATGAGTGTTGCATAGTTCAACTGAATGGCAATCAGGATTTCATTTGCGTTGTTCCTTGGTATGCAGGACTCAGACACTATTGTAAAGGGTCAAGGAATATTTCATCAGAAATTTTGCTGAGGATATTAAAGGCCAGTTCTTCATAAATGACCTCGATCCTGCCTACCAAGCCCTAAGAAAATTGAACTCCAAGTCCTCACAGATGACTGCAGTCCAATTACTAGAGAGACAGATCATCTCATATCATGTTGGGTTTTTTAAATGTTGGACTGAGGATTTTGAGCAGTAGTGCCAGGTTGGCCCTCCAGCAGTTAGTCTGGATGTAAGTGATGTCACAATCCATGTGCCAGACCCACCCATTAGCGAGGAACCTCCTACCCTGAGATTAGGGAGGCGATCTCTTAGGCTGAAGGTGGGAAAACTGCAGGCATATGTGCTATCTCTGCTGAACTGTTAAAGAGGTGAACCTATGTAATGCGGCTTGGATATGGTTTTGACTGCCATCTGGCAGTCTGGTTCCATTCCCCCTGACCTGTTGAGGGACATGGTCATCCCTCTCTGAAAGGGGAAAGGGGATTGCAACTACCATGGCATCATACTGCTCAGTATATGAGGCAAGGTTTTTGCCCACATTCTTCTGAAACGGATCCATGACCACCTACTAAGGCACCAGTGATCGGATGAGTCTGGATTCACTCCTGGAAAGTCCACAACAGACCGACCGTTGGTGCAAGGATGAGGCCTTGCACCAACACTTTCAACACTTGCATGAACTGGATAATGGGAAAAGCTATTGTCAAAAGTCACTATGGAGCAACACTAGGCAATATCAAGGTCACTGATCTCGACTTTGCCGACGATGTTGCTATCCTGAGTCTGGAATCTTTTGGGGCAGCTGTAATGACCTCTCCCCTCTATTCACCCTCAACTTCCCATAGTACACAGCACTCTATTGGTTATCGCCTGTGCCAACTTTGACCTGTGCCGAGAACAAAATAACATTAACAGTGCCCTTAGATCAAGCAATTACAATCCTTACTGCTGATCACTTTATAACTACATGTAAACTTATTGATTTGATTTGATTATACTCAAAATGTTTGTTATCATATTTTTTTTCTGATTCACTATGTTTGTTATCCTTTTTATTGATGATACTCTAGTCAGTCTGCCCTCAACATCATCTCGGTCAACAACTCTAGCTTACACCGACCACTCGCCCTCGCGGGCATGGCAAGGCCCTCTTGACAGGGTGTCTCTGCAGTTCCATTCAAAGAGGAACACGAATCCACACATTCCATTAGTGGCAGATCAGTGGGATACACTTCCTACTTTATATCAAAGCAGCTCTTGATGCATTTAGCAATGAAGTGAAGCTCTTGGGCATAGAGGTCTCCTGGACCAAGACCAACATCAAAGATTTTGGGGGACTGTTAGGGGAACCTGTTCAGTCAGTACATGATTGTCATGAGGACGTTGCAATCACAGAGAGCTTTACATAACTTGGTAGTATAGTCCATGTCTCAGGGTTGTCAGACCAGGAAGTCAGTAGACGAATTGGTCTGGCAGCGGGATCCATGAACTCTATCAACAAGAGCATTTGAAGATGTCTGTACCTAAGCAGAAGGACCAAGCTTTGTATCTTCAAGTTCTTGATACTGCCAGTTTTGATTCATGAAAGCAAAACCTGGATGCTACCTATTACCTTGGAGTCTTGTCCCTATGTCCCTATGTCGAATCCTATGGTACAGCTGGATCATGGGGTACAGTTGGCAGGACCATATGTCCAACAATGGCAACATCGTGAGATCTGGGACCTGTTACTTACATGATCCGGGAACACCAAACTCAAGCTATAAGGGCACCTAGGTCGTTTCCATATGGAAAACCCTGCCCCTCAGGTTCTTTTTACGAGATAATTCTGGGTGAAGGAGGCCCGTGGGACGACTTAGGTCATGCCTTCGGCAGCGAAGAGCTAGAGATGGGCCGAGGGCGTTAGCCCCCGATGATGATAATGATGATTATATATATATATATATATATATATATATATATATATGATATATATATGATATTTATCTATACATTATATATATATATTATATATATAATATATTTATACATATATATATGATATATATATATATATATTTATGTATATATATATATATCACTCACACACTCGCGCGCGCGCACACACACACACACACACACACACACACACACACACACACACACACACACACACACACACACACACACACACATACATACATACATACATACATACATACACATACACATACACATACATACACACACACACACACACACACATATGTATGTATAGGTACATATATGTATATACATAAGTGTATATATATATGTATATACATGTGTGTATATGTATATTGTGTGTATATGTATATTGTGTGTATATGTATATATGTATATATATATATTACATATATATAATATATAATATATAATATATAATATATATTATATATTATATATAATATATATTATATATAATATATATTAAATATTATGTATGTATATACATAATACACGATATATATATATATATATATATATATATATATATATATATATATATATATATATTATATGCAGGTCATGCTCTGCATTTCTTAGGCTGCTGCAATCCAGGCGATGTATTATAGGTCTATTGTTTTTCTAAAGCGTTCGCTCATCTTCCGTCCCACACTGGTAGTAATTCCTCCGAGTGCAATCGCACAGGTGGATTATTGCAATTTCTCCTTTTACCCCAATAATCACAAGTCCATCTTCTTCCGCCACGTTCCTCTTCCTTCTCTCTCTGTTGCTCCTATGTTACCCTTTGCTTATCAAATTTAACGTGAGAATCAACAACAAGAAGGATGGATGAAAGAGTAATGATTCGTCGCTGCATTGTTCGAGCCGCCGGTCCGTCTGAACCAGAATATCCGCTTCTGGCGGGCCATCAGAGCAACGCTTTTGTCCCTCACTCCAACCTTCTTCTGTCCGAGTGCCCGTGCCTTGCAGACTATGTTAAAAAGGCTACGAGTTTGTAGCGGATAACAATGGTCATAAGAAGGTATTTTGATTCTACGTTAGTATACTCAGAATATTATGCAAAGAATTAGCTACTATCTGCTACTCCACATCTACTGCACAATGCTAAAAATGTAATTAAAACCCGAAAATCTTCCCTTTAGTATTTACTAGTATACCGACTGGAAAATCCTAATACCAGTGTTGAATTCCCACTCGCCGGTGAGAATACTCCGGATAGATGATTTGAATCCGGGAGTGCACGTTCGAACTTCTAAACAGGTAAAGTATTCAGAAGTAGTGACTTATAAATCATAGAGAAACCAATGTCAGAGTTCAAAGAAAAGAAAAAAAAAACTCAAAGCAAACAGACCTAGCCTGGAAGTCGAAGCACATCTAAATGAAGGAAGGACCAGTACTCACGCCCTTATTGCCGGCCGAGACGACGGTGGCGGTCTGGGGGATGGTGACATAGACCGTGGACACGGCAGGCATGGCTCCTCCACTCCCTCCGCCCCCGCCCTCGCCACTCACGGTAGCCAGAGGATCGCCCGTGTTTGACCCTCCACCTGACCCTCCACCTTCCACGCCATCCATTCTGCAAGGAAGACGAACGGCACAAGTTACTTCTCTTTACTTGGCTTATGGAGACAATATCTTAAAAGTGACTTGAATCATTATAATACACATAATAACAGTTCATGTAGTCTTTTATGCGACATATTGCGGCACATCAATGCAGGTCCTCAATTCTTAACTCGGGTTTTATGAGCTTAAGCCAAAGTATTTCCAATATTATCCCTCAGTACCCTTCTTGCAGAAGCCGACGGGCATCCAATGACTGGAATGTTTGGTACACTATGTTTAACATTAGTTAACCTGCGATTAGTTGAAGTGCCTCACTCTTTACTTCACTCCATTTTAATAATTAGTTAGTGAGAGTTATGTCCTTCTATAACTGGCAAAGGCAATACACTTGGCTTCAATCCTTTATCTATATATACTCTTCACCAAGAATCTGTGTACCACGCCTCTCGTAAAGCAAGCGAAATTGTTTAATTTCTAAACCTTCA
>NC_061851.1:17337248-17347248 GCF_019202785.1 Penaeus chinensis | reverse complement strand
CCGATTTATTGGAAGCAGAGGAAACCTCCGTTTCCTGTTTTGAGGATCAACCAGAAGCAAAGCTGAGCTACTGGCACCAAGCTCAACCTTCCGAAGTTAACCTCTCGAGCTACGTTCGATATCAAATTTGAATTAATACATTACCCATTTACAAACACACCGGCACGGTAATGCATACATAGATTTATGCTTCTAAACATTACATGTACACGCATTTAAGTATGAAATACGTAACACAAATATATAAACTGCATTTTTAAGACATACAAGACGCATTTTCCTTCAAAATCCCCTCGAAATCACCTTACGCCTTGATCCCTTTATGTAAACTACTAAGACAACTTCAATATACATGCATAAAATACACAAATTAACAAAGTATACAAAATCCAAGCACAGTTGAGACAATAGTTTTAGTTTGATAACCTGAGATAAATTACCTGTGCATTTAAAGATGTATGATGCAGTTCAAATACTGATAATATAAACTTCAGGGACAAATGTCCCAAAATATAACATTTGCTGAGAAAAAGAAACGCTCTCTCTCTCTCTAACAGATATAAACCAATATACGGACACACACGATAATGACAATAACACGCCAATTCTTTCTCACAAACAACATCGGTTACCAAACACAACGCATAAGTAATCAAACACGGAGCTAAATAAGTGCTTATCTGCTACTAGCCGCGTGTCTTTGCAATAATGTGCGCAAAATAGCAGGTATTCTTTTTAGACTGACTACACAGGACCTTGCAATTGCCACTGCCAGATATTTCCCTTGCTAATTTACAAAATCGAAGAAAAAAAGCCTTCATCCAGATGGAATTCCTGAAAGACCTGCGGTTGTCTTGGTACTAACTGGGGGGGGGGGGGGGGTCGCAAAAAATGACAATCTCGTGTTAATGGAACGGATACCAAATAATGATTAACTACATGTCAATTGGCCAAGATTACAATCAGGGGGATAAAATGGCAACAAACTATTACAGTCTAGTATGACTAAAACTCAGAGGATAATGGCGGGAGTTTGCTTATTCATTACTATTGGCTTTTGGTGGGAAATTAATGCTTCTTAATGATGATGTCCTTCGGGGCAGTTCGACGCTGCTCGAGACAGCCGTCCTGATGGTGTGTTTTCGAAAAACCCTTTCCTATTGTTCTCGGGAAATATGAAAAGATAGAAGACCTGAAGTCTCGATTTTAATTCTGGAATCAAATCTGAATGAAATCGGACACACTGCAGTTGTAGTGTATATCAGAAATCTTAAAACTTAAAATCTAACGAATTCAAAATACGTTTGAGAAGAAATGTGCGATCAGAGATAACTGTCTGGTGAGTCGCAATCAGCAACGCTTATCATGCTGACCCGAGACCAATATTACTGAAGAGACCGTTTCCTGTTCGTTATTTTACTAGAGTGAAAGTCGTTGACACACGTGCTTCTTTATATTCACAACGGAAGAAGTTCACGCTGTTCCAAATCAGTGTTTGCCCAGACACCAAGCCTAGGCCTCTGTGCGTCCGGTCACCACGCCCCTCCCAAAGGGGCCCGACCTTACCTCGCCGAACGCGACGTTCCATGGCAGAGAGTGGTGCAAAATTATCCTGATGCTTCGAGCTCCGATATCTCAATCCGTCCGCCGCAGGGACAGGATACTCTGTCGGAGCAGCACTTCCTTTGGCGGAGGATGTGGGAGCGACTCTTATCACCCCTTGGTATCGTGCCACAGTCTGCTTCAGCCACAGCGTAATTACGCATGTGTTCACATTTACATACACAGATTCCATGTGGATAAACGCATATATCTACATTTATGCTATACAGTATATTTATACAAAATGTACAAAATACAAATATAATATGGTATAACTATTATTTAATATAATATAACAGTTACTTAAATTCATGTACATAAATACATACAAATATGATATATATGTGTATATTCAAATATATATATATATATATATATATATTATATATGCACATATACATACGTATGTGTGTGTGTGTGTGTAAGCGTCTGGTGTGTATTTCAAGAACGATAAGCAAAATAATACTGGGATTATATAACCTGGAGCCACTGTGGTCAGCCCATCCACAGACATTAGACAACATAATCACCAGATGGCGGTGATTGGGAGGCCAATTCAATTCACAGGACCGTACATGCGTATATACAAACAACACCGAGGATATTACCTACTGTAGAAATGATTACACTATCTAGTTACCACTAAGCTGCGTTAACCTACGTTACTACATTCCTTTTATTCCTATGTGTTCTAAATAAGTAATGTTTAAAGTTTTAGGAAGAATCGTAAAAATTCCAAGCAAACTATATTTATTTGTTGTTCCGTACATTTTTTGATGTTTGCCACCTCAGCTATATGTTTCTTGTCACTTTTCATGTGAAGGATCAACGGCCAAAGTCCGGATGGATGACGAGACGAGCTAGCGAATAGGCCACAAGACAGAAGCCTTTACCGGACGTGAACTTGCGTCACCAGCCTCCGCTATGACGTCAGTAACGCACCATCAGCTCAGTCTTGGTAACGTAACACACCACTGCCGCCGACATCAAGGCCTGTTTGTTACTCTACCTCTCCTCTACTTTCGCACAAACCCGAACCTCGAGAAGGCTATGAGGCTCATATAATTCCTTCAGTCATATTCCCGGCATCTTAATGAAGCATAACTACAATCAATGTCGCTACCGATGAATATGAAGTCTTGTCAACAGCTCAAAGGTTTCGCTTCTACAAAACAAATAGTATGCCACCATATATGTATGTATATTTGCAGGTATGTGTATATATATAAGTAAATATATATATGTATATATATATACATATACATATACATACGCACGCACGCACGCACGTACACCCATACAAAGACATGCATAAGCACGCACACGCACGCGCGGGCGCACACACGCACATACGCAATATAGTCACAGGCATATATGTATATATATATATATATACATATATATGTGTAAATATATACATATAATATATATATATGAATATCTATCTATCAATATCTCTCTATATATACATACATATATATATATAATATATATACACACATACACACAAATATATATATATATATATATATATATATATACATATTTATGCATATATCTATATATAAACATACATACGTACATACATACACACATACATACACACACACACACACACAAACATATATGCATATATAATATATATCCATGTATATTATATACAT
The DNA here is from genome assembly GCF_019202785.1 of Penaeus chinensis. Lineage (NCBI taxonomy): Eukaryota > Metazoa > Arthropoda > Malacostraca > Decapoda > Penaeidae > Penaeus > Penaeus chinensis. The sequence goes on along the minus strand of NC_061851.1, from coordinate 17,343,982 downwards.
ATATTATAAATACATATATATGAACACACACACAGACACACACACACACACACACACACACACACACACACACACACACACACACACACACATTTATATATACATACATATATATGTGAACTTATATAATATATATATTATATCTATATGTATATATATGCATATATATATATATATATATATATATATATATATATAAGCATATATATAATAATGCATATATATAAGCATACATATAATAATGCATATATATAAAAGCATATATATAATAATGCATATATATAAGCATATATATAATAATGCTTGTATATAAGCATATATATAATAATGCTTGTATATAAGCATATATATAATAATGCTTGTATATAAGCATATATATATATATATATATATATGTATACACATACATACATACATACATACATACATACATACATACAAACACACACACACACACATATATGCATATATATAAATATATATATATATATATATATGCATATATATATGAATATATATGCATATATATTCATATATATATATGCATATATATTCATATATATATATGCATATATATTCATATATATATATATGCATATATATTCATATATATATATATATATATATATATATATATATATATATATGCATATATATTCATATATATATATATATAATATATATATATGCATATATATTCATATATATATAATATATATATATGCATATATATTCATATATATATATATATATGCATATATATTCATAAATATATATATATGCATATATATTCATATATATATATATATATATATATATATATATATATGCATATATATTCATATATATATATATGCATATATATTCATATATATATCTATGCATATATATTCATATATATATATATATGCATATATATTCATATATATATATATATATATGCATATATATTCATATATATATGCATATATATTCATATATATATGCATATATATTCATATATATATATGCATATATATTCATATATATATATATATATATATATATATGCATATATATATATATATATGCATATATATATATATGCACATATATATATATATATATATATATATGCATATATATGCATATATATACATATATATATGGATTTATATGAATATATATGCATATATATAGATATATATAGATATATATATAGATATATATGAATATATATATATATGAATATATATGTATATATATAGAGATATATATGAATATATATGCATATATATATATATATGTGTGTGTGTGTGTGTGTATGTGTGTCTGTATGTGTGTGTGTGTGTGTGTGTGTGTGTGTGTGTGTGTGTGTGTGTGTGTGTGTGTGTGTGTGTGTGTGTGTGTGTGTGTGTGTATGTGTGTGTGTGCATATATATGGATAAATATAGGCATATATATGCATATATATACACATATATATATGCATATATATATATATATATATATATATATGCTTATATATACACACACATATATATATATATGCATATATATATACATATTTATATATGCATATATACATACATATATATGCATATATTTATACATATATACGCATATAAGTATATATACACATATATACATATATAGATCTATATATATACACATATACACTATATATGTCGTTATATATATGTATATGCATATATGTATATCCATATATATATATGTGCATATAATATATATATATATATATATATATATATATATATATATATGCATGCATATCAATATGTATGTATGTGTATATGCATGTCTATATATATATGTATGCATGTATATGTATGTATGTATGTATGTATGTATGTATGTATGTATGTATGTATACATATATATATATATATATATACACACACACACACATGTATATGTAAATGTATTTGTACATATATTTACACATACATATGTGTGAATGAATTTGTATATGTATATATACATACATATATATATAAATATATAACATATATTATCCAGTGTCTATAATATCTACAATATGTATATACACCTAAATGAGTGCGAGTGCGAGTGCGAGTGTGAGTGTGTGCGCGCGCGTGCGTTTAGCTATATATATGTAAATCTTGGACGTCATCCTGTTGCGTAATGTTTTAAACAGAGAAAAAAAAATAGACCTGGATAAGGGTAGGTACGTTGAAAACGTCAGCAAGTCGCATTTCAATTTCTTTTCTGTTAAATGAACATGAAAATGCATCTTCGGTAACACATCAACATCTGAGATTAACTTCTTATGAAACTACATAATGCTTAAAATTAACTCTGACGCCAGGTCCCTCTTGCTGGCCAGTCTAGGCTGTAAAATTTGAATGTCAGTTGAAAAGCTGATCTCCCACCCTTTCCGGATTCGTTCCTAATAATACCGTGTACAAATAATGACTGTCTATTTATATAAGACCCATAACCCATTTAAATTATTGTAACCCGTGATTTACCGAAATAAAAAACTCTCTGGGTGACGCCATGGCTCATACACGCCCGAGATTACGTCATGGGTAATACACTAGCCGGTGACGTCATGGCTAATACACGCACCCAGTGACGTCATCGCTCGAAAGGGAAGGCGGGCCAGAGGAAAGGAAGGGATGGTGAGTCGAACACGCTTCCACATCATGCAGTTTTCAACGCTAGGGCTAGCTAGAAGCCTCCCTTGCACATACATTATAACCTATTGAATAAGCAGTTTCTTTTTTTTTTTACTGTCATCTTTAACTTTACTCGGATTTCAAACAGAATACATTTTTCACAACTTCAACTTAAAATTCACAGTAATCAAAGTCATCATCAATCTGCATAGATAACAAATACAATCAGTTAAGACTCATCTTTAACATGGCAACACATCATTTTGAGGTGGCACAGTCCCATCAGAACTTAGCGATCTACATGTGTCATATACTTTCAGCAAACTCCATACAATTTCTGTATCATTTTTCTGGATTAAAGTATGCCGAACTTTCGCATTGACCTGCACCTGCACCACTAATTCTTCTCAGGTTTGAAGACTGTCTTTCCATTTGGAGTGTTGCGCCTAACTATGCCGAATTATTCACTCACAAAAGGTGGCAATGTGTCAACACAACGCCTTGGTCAGACCCCAAACAATGCCACTTTCTACCCAAAAGTATTATAATAATTACCTCCGCATAAACACCAACATCACACTAATACATACATGCAGCATGCACTCGCATGCACGAATATACTTTATGTACATACATAACTTTACCCATATCAAGTCTGAGCGCGCTTGTGTGAACCGAGACTTTGACATAATTTACAGGTTGAAGCTCAGCTGTAACATGAGCAAACTTCTAAGATAAAACAGTCAGTGGTAACGGGACACCCGAAACACAAGTAATTGTGTATAAGACGCAACGGGGATAAAGGAAGGAGAGCTTGATGTCATTTCCATCTGCGTTTTTTTCCCTTTGGCCAAACCTCATGTCTTTTATATTCCTGCATGATCTCACAATCTAAAATTGCACTTCAGATAGCAAAACCAATATCACTAACAAATAACCAATTGAATTAGAAAACGAGGGCAAGTGGCAACCTTGCACCATCGTCTATATCGTAATATCAAACCAGACCAAAGACACTCACAAGTCTTTCCTTATTACACCAATAGCAGCCACGTTCGAATATCTGCTAACCAAATGAACCAGATAAATAAATAAAACAAATTGATAGACAGATGGGAAATAACGAAAACGCATAGATCAGGGACTTCAAACTCAGCGCGACAGGCCAAATATAATACGAGTGCACGCTGCCCAGCATGCGGGCCAGTTAACGTATAAGCAGATCACCTTAGGTTAATATGGCAAAATATGAAAGGCGGATTTAGTCCAAGCACGTGCTCGCTGAAAAAAAAAAGTAAAATCAACTGTTTATTCACCATAATTCGGTACACAATATGCGGACCAGATGAGATAAGTGCGAGTAGCTTGCAATAACTTTCTTTGGTGAGTAATTAGTGTGAAGCTCTTGGATACATAGTTTAGATTCACTTAAAATAGATATACTTAAGGAACTGGTGGACTCATTTTCAGTGTAGAATATGTCACAGGAGGACACTTTTGATTTCATCATCACCAATATGATTAACAAAAAGCTAACTAAATTTGAAAATCACGAGATATAGCTGGAGGAGCCACTGGGCATGGAAGTGTGTGTCGGATATGGACTCCTCAGACCTGTTGGTAGGCGGAGTGTATGTGCTATATGAATAATGGTCCTTGGTACACAAGGACCAAGAGGAAATATAGATCAATGGTGTACATAAATGCATACACGCACGTGTGTGTTCGTGCGTGCGTGCGCGCGCGTGTAAGTATACTGAAACAAATTGATATCGGAATATCTCGAATAATTTGTGAAAGTGTCACTGCTACCAAAGTTTACATCGTGTATTTATCCATGCCAGACTCTGTAAGGCAGCGAACGGGTTATTCAAATTCACAGACATTCACAATTTACACCTGTAGATTAATACCCAGTTTTAGCGTTTTAGAACACCAAGGACAACCTTGACACGAGATGGCAAGACCATAACTCAAGCACCGGTTGTGCATACCCAGTGACCAATGACCCCTGCGGACGGTGTGCCCGTCCCCGCTATTTTGGGTTCACTGAGCAGGTACAGCTGCTTTGTTGAGAGACAAGACACAGCATTTCATTTACAATAAACATTACTCTATATTTTACAAAATAAAAGTATTCAATACACAGGGTAATCTATTCATAATAATTATAGTTCTATCCCAATCAATAAGTAAATACATAAAGAACATATAAAAATGTGTATTAACATTCATTTCATAAAACGCCGAAACTGAAACTCACATTATTTTGACAAGGCTCAATCAGGTTCAAAGGTCTGTACAAAGTGTACATTCTGGTCAATGATGTTGTCCGGCTCCATTGGCCTTTGACCCTCGCGGAACTGTGAGCCACACACACAATTTTTAGGGTACCCAATTTGGGCCGCCTATGGATTTTTGGGTATGACTTTTCCGCATCTCAGGATTTTAGGATATCGATATGAACAGATTTTCCTTCTAGTCGGCTGGTTTTCGGCTTTGGGCCTCTGGCTTTAATGTTTCTTTTCTTTTCTTTTCTTTTTTTTTTTTTTTTTCTTTTTTTTTAAATGTGGCCTTTGTTCTTTGTCCACTTTTTTATTCCTTTTTGTTGGATGTACCAATTTGTTGATCTGTTTTCTAATAAGCAAACTAGTTCTGAAATAAACTGCATCAAGCCATTCGACTTCCTTGTTCTGTGCCGGCGCAGTTTCATGGTGTTTCCCGTAACTTCGGATTCATGGGCCGTTTTTTTCTATCGAATAAGTTATTTTTGAGAAGTTCAGAATGTTTGGTCTTTGGGATCAGAATGGCGTAGCCCTTCCTCAAGGAATCTGGGTTAAACACCTTACTTGGCTTCTGCCATTGAGGACTTAATCTTATTTCTCCCTCTCTCCCCTTTTCTATCTTTAAAACCTGGAAATATAGAGATGCGCGTCTATTGTTATTTCCCGCAGCAAATATGTCTGTATCTATCTGTCTTTACACACTTATATACACATACATATATATTATATACATGTGTGTGTGTGTGTGTATGCATATATATGCATGTATATATATGTATATAAGTACATACAAGTGTGTGTGTGTGTGTTATATATATATATATATATATATATATATATATATATATACACACACATATACATACATACATAAGTGTGTGTTGTAAACGAGAAATTGGTTAAAACCCAACATATTCGATAATAAACGCAAAGATCATGAGCACTACATTTTCCTTCTAAAATTCACCTGTAACAGTGCGAAATGGTTATTAAGAACCCTCATTACTCATAACATAAATAGGGTCTGAATTGCTTGGAATGAATTTGTAGGGCTAATATGAAATAAAACAAGACCTAGAAATTGTCTAGAAAGTAAACTGCGAAGACGGTTCCCTTGCAGATTATAATGTATGAGGTGGGGACCGAACAGACATACAAGAGGGGTTATGAAACATAACATTCTTCTACATTGATACATTCTTCTACAGTCTACAACTGATCTTTCTACGCTATTCTTTACAGAGTATGACGGTAATGATGTCTTTATATGAACTAATACAGTGAAAAACTGCTATTCATCGCCTCTACCAAGTATATAAACGTTTTATTAATCTATACGTTTATAAATGCTCTCTCTCTCTCTCTCTCTCTCTCTCTCTCTCTCTCTCTCTCTCTCTCTCTCTCTCTCTCTCTCTCTCTCTCTCTCTCTCTCTCTCTCACTCACTCACTCACTCACTCACTCACTCACTCACTCTCTCTCCAAGTTTGTCAAAAGGGCTAACTGTATCCAGCGCCACAATGATACAGGAAAGTAGTATCTGGGAGCATAACCTACAGATAAGTTCATCCGGGAGATTCCAGACACCGTGCATCAGTCTGCTTTTTCGTTTCATCGTAACTTTAATTTTCTAGATCTTGTATCTTTCCAAACATAGACATGAGCTGTCTTTGAACCTATTGCGAAAATAATCATACATAACTACATGCTTACAATGTCATATATAGACAAACATACATACATAAAAACATACTAATACAAACAGACACATGCGTATGCCGACCTCGTGGCTCACGGGCACTGTCTTAA
>NC_061851.1:17317248-17327248 GCF_019202785.1 Penaeus chinensis | reverse complement strand
GTGACGAAACTAAAAAAAAAAAAAAAAAAAAAAAAGAAAAAGGCGAGCGACGAAACTCAAGTAAAAAGGACCGAGTGACTGAACTCAAGAAAATGATGAGCAACTGAAATCAAGAAAATCTCGAAAGACTGACCCAAAGAAAAAAGGACAAACGACTGAGCTCAAGAAGAAAAGGACGAGTGATTGAACAAAAAAAAAAAAAAAATGAGCAGTGAACTCAAGAAAAAGGGATGGGCGACGGAACTTAAGATAAACGATGAAAGACTGACCCCACGATAAAAAGAACAAACGACTGAAATTCCAGAAGAAAAGGACAATTGACTGAACTCAAGAAAAATGACGAGCGACTGAACTCAAGAAAAAAGAGACAGCGAATGAAAAAAAAAAAAAAAATGGACGAGCAACTGAACTCAAGAGAAAAGAGGCGGGCAAATGAGCTTAAGAAAATAGGATGAGTCTATGTATAGCATGAATTACAGCTTTCCATGAATGATAAGATTGTATAATGGTACATAGATTTAAGTATTTAATAATTTTCTTTAGATTTGCAATTGTTTGTCCAAATAACATACGTATACATACAACCGACCTGAAAACGGGTAGCATAAGCTAATATTTTGGAACATTAGTGAAAAGGTTTTTAGTTGAAAAGGGTTTGAGAACCTCCGCTCTAGCCAGGGATTATAGTAATGACCGTTTTGGTTCATGGCATGGCTTTGAATTGCGTGATAATCTTTCAGCGTGGCTTACACAACTTCACCTGGAAAACCGCACTCATAAAATCATTTTTGTAACCAATTTCCACCTCCATTCCACTATAGTGAGAATCTGTATAATATAGTAAGAAAAATGTGTACAATTTTTCATCAAATAAAGGAAAAGGAAATACCAATTGTGGGAAACTTTTAACATAAATTGTGTATGCTTGTTCTGTTACAAATTATAAAGAATTAAGTTTATCTATATATACTATTAGATAATTAAATGAAATCATTACCAACTTGCTGTTTTAAAAAAATGTAACCTTGGAAGGCATACTAGAGAGACATCTCTTTTGGTCTTCTCTCTCCATTTTTTGATAGAGTAGTTCAATTTGGGATATGGTATGTGTAACTAAAATGTTGAATGATAAAGAGTGGTGAAATCGTTTCTACTGTATGATATAGTCCATTTGTCGAGAATTCCATGGATATTGGTGTGGAGAAGAGAGTGAAGGCTTGCTAAAAGTAGCCATGCCATTCCTATGTGAATTAACACCTGGACATCATTGATCGATTTGTGAGCGGTCTTCGAATGGAATTATTCATTTGTGGAGAGATGTAACAGTGCCCATTTGTAAATAGTTGGATATAAAATTTCCCACAAAGGTGGTGTGGTAAGTGACCTATAACCAAATTATTCTGGACTGGTGTAGACGAACCTCTCGCCGTTCTCGCCCTCTCTTCTCTCGGCTTTCACGGAGAACAGGTGGGGACGATAGCGGTCAACTGTTTTTTTTTATCGCGAAAAAAATTGATTGGAAATCCCTTGTTAGCTTATTCGGTCGGCAGTCTCTCTTCTTTCGGCTTTCACAGAGAACAGAACAAGAAACTTACGGCAGTGTCCAGTGCAGTTATTGTCTGTGAAGAGGTTTGAGGGGAACCGGCAAGATGCTTGGGGGACCTCATGACGGTTGCTCCAAGCTTTGGTGTTTTATTTGAGTTGAGGGTACTTTCCCCTGGTTTGTTCACTGCATGATTTATGAAACCATTGCTTATTTTTGTGTTCCTGATAGAAAATTTAAATTAATATTTATGTGTAAACCATTGATACTGGTGGAAGAGGAAGACCCTGAAAACTAAATAAATAGAGATTTAAGAATTAAGGTTTATTGCCTTGTCGTTATGTTAAGCGAGTATAAATTGTAAGCTGAGTAATTCCTGGGAGAATATTCCCATTTCAGAATGTTTTCTTTAAGTACACATCATAGGTTTTCTTAAAATAATATGTAATCTTCCCAAATAAAAAAGAAAAAAATGGTTAGCACTGTGCTAATGGATGAAAGAAAACTCTTAGGTACACTGTAAAACGCAGTCTAATGTTGGCGATAATGATATACTCATTCATATCCTCATTGACGTATGTAATGAAAACAACCATATATTAAAGTAATGTACTGAAAAAAATATCTAGGTAAGGAAGCTTTCCTTGCAGAGTGGTCAGTTTATCATGAACTTGAATTTCATACCGTATAGGCCTATTGGTAGTATATGTTTAGAAACACTTAGTATGCTATATATGGGAAAAAAAATATCAATCTGCTACAGTTATTAGGGTATTTACTATGTTGAAGTCATTCTAATGTATCATTTACCATAAATAATGAATTGAGGGTGGCTATAAGGCAGGGTTAACCTTAAATCTTAGGAAAATTTCAGGGGTGAGCTTGAAGGTTATGGCGCAAAACTGTTATACCGTTAAGGGATGTGGGACGCTTTAAGGACCCCTGAAAATGTCTTGTAACATGGGCGTAAGGGTGTTTTTGGCACTTATACTGCTAGTGTTGTTGTATGGAAGCAAAATTTTGATATTATCCTGTGACTTGAAGTCTCATCTTAGTCCCTCTAGCAAAAGGACCATGCCTTGGATCATTGGGTACAACTAACAGGACCTCAAATCCAAATAGCAATTACACTATCAGAACAGCATAAGAACCTATGACTTGCAAAATCCTGAAGATAATCCTGCCCATCAGATAGTTTCCTCTTAAGGTAACCCTGGTTGGAGGAGGTGCATGGGACAACCCGGAAGTCATGTCTTGGGGTAAATTGACCAAATCTGTGGTAAAGATGTAGGAATGGCCTATGGATTTTCCTGACATCTTACCAAGAGGGACCCTTGTAGCTGGAAATAGTGGATGGATGCGGCAGTGAACCCACTTCTGTATTGACCTCACTTACTGACTGATTGATCTGTTTTTTAATGGGTAGAAGTGTGTTCATGGGAAAGGAAATACATGATGTTATATCCATCATGAGATAATCCCTTCTGTCTCATTTCGGTGCTTATCTGTAGAGATGGCGTTTTTCTCATCTCCCCTCAGTGATGCGACTTACGGAGCTTCACATGCCCTGTTTTCCGTTAGGCACTTCATAGCGCTACGGAGTGTAAAAGAAAATAATGGAACGGTCTGTAGTGCAATTGTCAGGGTTCATTTTAAGGAATCAGAGCGGTCAGGTCCACGGAAACACCAGAGGAAACATACACAAGGTTTTATTGCTAAGGGCACTATTTACACTCTACAAACACAAGATATGTACACACAGAAGGGAGAGGATCCAGCGGAGCAGGCGAGGTCACATGGCGGAAAGAAAAAACACACGTCAAAGTCATGGGACAACTGAGGAATTTTTGACTGGTGCTCCTTTTAAGTGTCCCGCCGATGTTAAGGCCGACACCCTCGTTCTCCACACAGTGAGCAAGCCAATTTCGAAAGGCCCAAGCCCGCCGCCCGGATTGAGGTAAACATCGCCGATGGTCCTGAGCAATCTCGCAATTGTGACCTATCTCCCTTCTCTCTTCAAAATAATCTTCCAAGAAAAGACTATTTTCCGAGAACCACAACTGCGAGTTGTCCACTCCGAGGTCCTACTTACAGTGGCAATGTGGTGCCAGGGCCTACCCTTCCGTCAGCCACACTCTTCCGGCGATCGCGATTTTGCTTTCTATCAGACGCTGTACCATCGCTTTTCCTCCGACAGTCTCCCTACTACCGGCAGCTTCTCGGGCATGTCCTCGGAGGGCAACCTCTCCGGCTTCTCCTCGGACGGCAGCTCCCCCAGCGCGTCCCCGGCAGGTATTTCCTCCTGGGTTTCCTTCCACGGTGCATCCACGGCAGGCAGCTCTTCCGGAGTGTCCTCGGCAGGCAGCTCTTCCGGCGTGTCCACGGCAGGAACTCCTCCGGCAGACCGATACCCACCATATCCTTGGGCGGGCATCCCACGCCAACTGTTCGTTCGGGTGCACATCCCGCACCCACCAGTTGCATAAGCGGACATGCAAGGGCAGTCAGCTCCTCTGACTTCCGTGCCACTGCAGTCGCTTCCTCAGGTGTGTATTTCGCCGTCGGCCGAGGCTTCCTCGACCATGCCTGCTTCTTCTGATGGCCGTTCCCAGGTAGTCTCATACGCTTTTGTCCGTTTCGCCGACAGGATTCCCGCTGCAACGTTTCTTGGGCAGACGGATTATGTCCATGTGCGACTCCGTGATCGCTCTCTGGCCAGCGTTCTACTCCCGGGAGTTTCACCTGAGTCGCCCGCACGATGTGCTCCCTTGCACAAGGAGGGTCAGAGCAAGGCCAAGAGAGAGGACCCATGTTCCTCCACAGCGCTTGCTCTGCTTTCCGGCATCTTTCCTCCTAGCGGTTCCTATGACCCTGCCTCTGCTCCTCCCGTTTCCAGTAGTAAAGAGCCAGTTTCTCGCGTCTGATCCTCTTCTACTCCTGAATGTAGTGTAAGAAGGCCATGCCTTCAAGGCCCAGCATTTCACCTTTCTGCACGTAGTTCCTCATGGTGCCGTTTTCCAGACCGTCTGATCCTGGCACTAAAATACACTACATAAATATAGGATATATACAAACAGAAAGGAGAGGATCCAGCGGTGCAGGCGAGGTCACATGGCGGAAGGAAGCACATGACAACCACCTCGAAGACATGCAGCACCTGAGCTCCCTTGAAAAGTCCTGCCACTGGAACCGCCTTGAAAAGGTGTAAGACCTTAGCTCCCTCTCTTTTCTCTCATTGGAGAGGGATGAACAAAAGGTACCAAGCAATGATACCTATCTTGTAGGTGGAATGGCATCGCCTCTGGTCTCTACCCAGGGGTTCTCATCTACCCACATGCTTGCTGTACTTGGCAGCCTTGTGTGCTGTGAAGATGGAAATCCTGGAGGTTGAGTGATACTAGCAACATGCCTCTTTGGTCCCTTATTCCAGCAAGACGGATGGCCTAGTCCGGTCAGGTCAATCGGCTGGTCTCTTCTGATGGTCTCTTTCGATGTCCTCAGATGTCCTCTCTGACCGAGATGGGATCACAAGCTGAACCAGCCAAACCAGCAACTACTCTCTTAGGGAGAGTCTGGACCCCCTAGGACTTCACAATGGAGTTGTCAGACTCTGAATCTGAATACAAAGACATTTCAGATGTAAGTAACACCAAGTAACATCATGATACACAATCTAAGCATACTACAGTAGGCTATCACAGTGTGCTTGAGATTGCTCTTCTCAAGAGCCAATGCATGTCAGAGGAGGGGTGCTAGACGTCACCTTGGCCACTGTGTGTCTGGATGAGAGCAGATGGTGTATCGATGAGACTGTCACAAGTGACCGCTATGGTACTACCCTCATGGATGCTGGTCTAGCCCAAATTTCACAACCAAATCCTAGATGGAAAGCACAAGGCCAGCTGGCAAGCCTTCCAGAATGCCTTGGCCCACTGTCTTAGATGCAATGAATATTCACAGAGTGTAAATGTGGAAGTGCTTGAAGCCAGACTTATAGGTGCCATAAATCAAGCAGTCTCACAGTCCGTACAGGTAAAGAACCCCTAACCATGTAGTCCTCTTAAGGGAAGTTATTAGGGATGCCAAGGAAACTGCCAAAAGAGTCAGGCAGGAAAAGTAGCTGGAATGGTGTGAGTCCTTTGACCACCGAACCACCCTTAGAGAGCCGTGGCAATGGGTCAGGCGGGCTGCCATCTACTTAGCCCCGAGATGCACACACCATGACCCTCAATCAGAGGCAAACAGATTGGTGCATGAGTTTTCTGTGAGAACAAGCAGCAACAGTCTGCCAAACTGAGGGCAAACCATGAATACCTACAATAAGGCGGACTTGTTCATATCAGAGAAAGGGCAGCTAAACCCAATAACTCAGATGTTATCTTTTTTTTGAGGGAACTAAGAAAAACTTCCAAAACCGTTCTTACTCAGCCCCGGGTTCTGATGGGATCTCGTACCCCATCATTTCCCGTCTAGGACTGACAGGTGAGCTTGTATTCCTGCAACTCATCAACAAGTCCTGGGATACTTCCACTCTAACCCAGAGCTGGAAGAGGGTTATCACCCCAAAACCAAGGGAGCCAGGGAAATACCCCCCCATTTCTCTTCTCAGCTTTCTGGGCAAGATGGCCGAGAGGATGGTACTAAACTGACTCCAATGGAAAATGTAACCCCCACATAAACACCTCAATGGGTTCACAAGGGCCATGAGCACAGCAAACAGCATAGCTACGCTGTGGTAGTATTTCTAGACCTGGAGAAGGGTTTTGGCAAGTTCTCTTGCTATTCAGGAGACCCTGATTCAGAAGGGAATCGGAGGAAAGGTCTTGGTCTAGATAGGTAAGTATTTCAGGAACAGAACAGCCAAAGTCAGATTCCAAGGTCACCTATCACAGCACATGCCACTAGAAAATGGAATGCCACAGGGTGGGTTCCTCAGTCCAGCCCTATTCAACACTCTAATGTTCTGTATCCTCAACAGTGGGGTACAAGATCATCTTCTATGCAGACAATTTTGCAATTATCTCCACTAGATCACACTGCTTAAGTAGAGCCCAGCATGTCTGGACCTTGTATTTTAGGAATGTTGTAAGACAGGACTAAAGATCTCTGCAGCCAAATCAAAAGCCATCGCTCTGAGACACAATGTTCAGAGAATCCAGGGAATGGACATAGAGTGGGTCCAGGTCTTGCAATATCTTGGGGTAATGATTGACTGTATTCTCTTCTTCCAACATGGTTGACCAAACCAAAGCAAGACTGTCATGAGAGCAATGACTGGGAGACACATAGGAGCTAGACATAAAGTACTAAGATCATTTTATGTACATGCCATCCGTCTCATTGTGGACTATACTTCTATGACGTTCCAGGAGAGTAATGACTGGGAGACATAATAGGAGCTAGACATAAAGTAGAACATTATATATACTTGCCGTCTGTCCCATTGTGGACTATGCTTCTGTCGCCCTGATTGCCACAAAGTCAAGATCAAGATAAAAATTGGAGACAGTTCAATATGAAGCTGCCAGGATCATTCTGGGCACCCCAAGGTGGACGAAGGTCCTCAACCTTCTGGAGGGAAAGCTCCCCCTGGACTCACGAATTGATCTAATGGCAGCATAATTCCTTTCAAAGGTCAACCAGGCAGACAGGATCACAAGCATGCGATAAATAAAAATAGTCAGATGCTTAGAACATGATCATGAGCTCTTTGTAAACAACCCCAGGCTGTCACACACAGCCAGGGTGTTGATATGCCATCAGCTCAAAGAACAACTACTTGCCAAGGCCATGGGCTCTCTCCACCCTGACTTTATTGAAGCCCCGCCGTGAGCACAAACCTTGATCAAGTGCTCTGTTATGAGCTTGTCAAGCATCAATACCCAACGCCCAGTCTAAAGGTAGAAGCCGAGAGGGTCATTGCAGCCATCACTGGGTAGTAGAACCTACTTCATGGATGGATCAGTAAATTGACTATGCAGACAGGTGTTGCAAGCATTGAGGCAAACCGAACGCCACCCTAGTACATTACTTACAGAATTGTGAGTACACACTATTTCTGAGACAGGGACCTCCCTCAACAACAGCCGGGTCGGTAGAGATTTTGCCTCATGCTTACATCATGGTGGCAGGTGCGTCTACTGACAATCCCGCCACCATGGTAAGCATCGATTGTCAGAGAAAAAAAAATGAGATATAAATAGCGGACACAGGCTGGGCCATGTATATGGAAGGCCCGGGCGAAGCTCAAGGAACTACAAAATTCTACAGTTGTCCTGTGAATTTGACTCCTGTGCTTTCACGATGTGATCGCCTGATATGCTGGATCGTTTACTATCTGCTCTGTATATATCCTGTTTTGTTTGTTTGTGTATTTAGTGCCCTCAGCAGTAAAACCTCGAGTATGTTTCCTCTGGTGTGTTTCCGTTGACCTGACCGCTCTGATTCCTTAAAACAAGCCCTGACATTGGCGACCTTGCCAGGATCAATAGTCGGGAATACGGTACCATGAGGAACTATGTGCAGGAAGGTGAAATGCTGGGCCTTGAAGGCATGGCTTTCTTACACTACATTCAGGAACAAGAGAGGATCAGACGCAAGCAGCTGGCTCATTACTACTGGAAACGTGAGGAGTTGCGGCATCTGTGTGAAGAACAGCGTCGCAGGAACCGCGAGGAGGAAAGACGCTGGAAAGCAGAGGGAATGCTATGGAGGAACATGGATCCTCTCTTTTGGCTTTGATCTGTTCCTACTTCCTCAAGGGAGCAGCGACTGACCACGGCAGAGTCACACATCGACACGATCCATCTGCCCAAGACACCGTTGCAGCAGGAAACCTGTCAGCAAGACTGAGAAAGGCGGAGGAGACTCCCGGGGAACAGCTGTCGGAAGAATCAGGCGCGGTCGAGGAAGCTACAGCTGACGGTGAAATGCACACCAGAGGAAGCGACTGCAGCGGCACGTTTGTCAGAGGAGCTGGCCGCCTTTGCATGTCCGCTTGTGGGTACGGGATGTGCACCCGAAAGACCAGTTGGTGTGGGATGCCTGCCCAAGGATCTGGCGGCATTGAACCATTAGAGGAGCTGCCTGCCGAGGACGCGCCGGAGGAGCTGCCTGCCGAGAACGCGCCGGAGGAGCTGCCTGCCAAGGACGTGCCGGAGGAGTGGCATTGAACCATTAGAGGAGTTGCCTGCCATGGACGCGCTGGAGTAACTGCCTGCCGAGGACGCACCGGAGGAGCTACCTGCTGAGGACGCACCGGAGGAGCTGCCTGCCGAGGACGTGCCAAAGAAGCTGCCTGCTGAGGACGCACCGGAGGAGCTGCCTGCCGAGGACGTGCCAGAGGAGCTGCCTGCTGAGGACGTGCCGGAGGATCTTCCTGCCAAGGACGCGCCGGAGGAGCTGCTTGCCGAGGGCGTGTCGGAGGGGCTGCCTGCCGAGGACGCGCCGGAGGAGCTGCCTGGCTAGGGCGCGCAGGAGGAGATGCCTGGCGAGGGCGCGTAGGACGAGTTACCTGCCGAGGACCTGCCGGAGGAGCTGCCGTGCAAGGATACTTTGTAGGAGCTGCCTGCCGATGGCGCGCCGGAGGAGCTGCGTGCCGATGGCGCGCCGGAGGAGCTCCCTGGCATGGACGTGGCAGTAAGGTCAGTTTGTTCTGGCACTGGCTGCACAGATTCAGCCTGGTTTGGCTCTGCCTGTGAGGGCATGGCTAGGGTTGGAGTAAGGAGGGGAGTCTTGACCTTGGGTGACGGTGGGGCTGGCTTGGCTCTGTCCAGCATGCTCCCTTTCAGGACTGCAACAGGCTGGGCCATTGCCGTCATGGCGACTGTGACTGCCTTCCCCGCCTCCTCACTCGACCTCCCCAAAGCTGTTGCTTCTGCTATAGTCAGCAGTCATATCTTCCTCATTAAAGAGATTATTATCTCTTGGGAGGCTATTATAGTGCTCTTTGAACGGGAAGCCCCCATGACCTGTGGGTGTGATGTGATCAGATCAAGCCAAGTAGCACCATCTTGACTCTCCTATCGTCGGGATTCAGTGGTGAGAGACACATTTTCCTCTCATCTTAAAGCTCCTTCGTTCCCTGCGGGAAATAAAGGGTAGCTTTACCTTTGGGCACCATGATCTTACCCTGGTCTCTGGCAACCTGGATTGACAACCGGATTTTTCTTAATCTCCAATTTCGGACCGCTCTTTCGGCTAGTATTCTGGGCTCTGGTCGGGGGAACAACAGCTGTTTCAGCTGGTTCAGCTTGTGCTCCCATCTCGGTCAGGGAGGACGTCTGAGGGGAATTTAGAGGTCTCCCTGATTTGGGTGTAGGCCTGAAGAGGCCATCACGATGTCACTACTCGTTATAATCTCTGATTAACTGTTGAATTCACTGCTAAGCATAGGGCCAATCTACACACACTATGCTAAACGGATCGACAATAACCTAACAGCACGGGTAACCGCAA
>NC_061851.1:17299748-17309748 GCF_019202785.1 Penaeus chinensis | reverse complement strand
GGTTCTCCGGGCTCTGGGTGGAAAATAGACGATAGACGTGCAGGAATGGATAGACGATAAAACGAATTATGAAAGAAATTTTCAATAATAATGATGATGATAAGAATGACAATGATAATGATGATAATGATAGTAATAATGATAATGATAACGATAGTAATAATAATAATAATAATGATAATAATAATAATAATAATAATAATAATAATAATGATAATGATAATGATAATGCTACTGAAAATAACAATAACAACAATAATAATAATGATAATAATAATCATAATTATAATTATTATTACTATTATTATTATTATTATTATCATTATTATTATTATTATTATTATTATTATTATTATTATTATTCTGATGATCAGAGTAAAACAGATTTCACACCAATAATTTTTAATCTATAAACTTATAAATGCTAGGAGTAGGTAAAAACAGCTATCCATCCATCAACAAAACATTAAGTAATACACAAGTCACATAAATTAAGAAATCAACGAAACAAGAACTGTTACTCACGGACATCCAGGGTGCGTGACGACTGAGACGTCCTGTTGCTGACGATTCCAGAGAAAGAAACTGTACTAACGAATACGGTGTAAGATGTACAAGGTTTGAGGTCACGGAGGTGAATCTCCTTTTCTGTTATATCCTGGCACGTTTCGAGGGGTGTGCTCGGTTCGTAGTAACAAACGTTGTAGTGGTCGACGCAGTTCTCGAGCGACGCCCAGGTCACGTGCAGGGAGCTTGTGTTAGCGCTGTTCACGAGAAGGCTGTTGACTGGTTCAGGGTCTGGAGGAAAGGTTGGGAGAAGGATTCAGCAGATAACGAAACGATTTAAGTATGTGGATTTTGAAGGGGTTGGAAAATAATTCAATAGACAGGGAAACGTTTTAAAGTTAGAAGGGTTGGGAAAAGGATCCTATAAATAGAGAAACGTTTTGAGTATGTGGACTTAGGGGGTTGGGGGTTGGGAAGATTCAATATATAGGAAATCGTTTTAGGTATATGGACTTTGGAAAGGTTTGGAGAAGGATTCAATAATCGGTGACACGTTTTAAGTATGTGGACTTTGGAATGGCTGGAAGAAGAATGCAACAAAAGGAGTTTTAGGAAAGATTATATGCGTTGTTTCTTTGATACAAAAGAACGATAGCTAATTTGAGTTCGTCATCATGGTACTGTCAAATTCATTTTTCTTCAATCATCAATCACGGCCTCCTAACTTCAACACAATGACTCATTATTAAATTACAAAAATATATCTTCCCGAACTTTATCTAACCCATTCTTATACACATATACCAACAAAACTCATCCATCAAACCCAACCAAACAACGCACATCCCTCTCTATTAAACGCACCTGGATCTTCCAACGTGGCAGCGCTCAGTCTCACTCCGGGTCCTACCTTCCCCGTGATCGAAACAGCAAACACGTCAATGGTATAATTCGTGCAAGGAAGGAGAGGGAACACTGTGGCATAGTGCTGACCTCGGACGGCTCTTTCTGAGAGGTGAACAGTCTTCCTCACTACGCCGTAGGAGATGACGTACCTATAAGGAAGACATAATAATCGGTTAATAAAATTGTTTTGTGAATGGTGTTTTTTCTGTGGTTTTAATGTGGTCAAGTGTGTTCGTGTTACGTTCGTTTGGTTTTGCTTAAATCTAAGAGAGGATTAAGTGAAAGTAAAGGATTAAGTAAAAGAAGACTTGATACTTTCGGAATAATAACCTTCGATAATAGAAGCGCATTTTGCCATAAAGCCTTAAAAATTCAAGAGATAATCATGTAAAAACGTTCGTAAATAGAGAAAGGTGAAGACCAATTTCATCTTTTTTTCAAGTAATCAAGACTTAAATAGAAAATAGTTAACTACATGACAACAAATATACTTCCACAACAATAATAATAAACTTGAATTGAGTAAACATCAAAGTTAAAGAATGAAATCTAAAATCTAAAAATAATAACACCTTAAAGCATATTTTCATAAAAAGTATTTATTTCTTTTTTTCCTCTAATCAAATCAACTATGCACAATCCGCTAAAGTGACCGAAACCGGCTTCGAATACCTGTCGATGCAGTGAACCCGATGCAGGGGATCGTCCCACGTGATGGTGACCGAGTCCTCCCTCATGTGGTCCACCTTTACGTTGCGGGGCGCTTCGGGCTCTGGAGGGTTGAGAGGGGGGGGTGGAAGGCTTAGATAACAGGTTGTTAGAGTATTTTTTTTTTTTTTTTGATTGTCTACGCTGGTAGACAATCACACGCAAGTAGACCGACAGACAAACAGACACAAATGCGCGCACACGCACACTCACACTCACACGCACACACACACAAACACATACAGATACTGAAATAGATACACACCATAGACAAAAAAAAAAAAAAAAAAAAAAAAAAATAAGAAAGAGATAAAGAAAGAAAGAAAGAAAGAAAAATTATATATATATATATATATATATATATATATATATATATATCATCAGCAGGCAGCAGCCTGAATTAATCCACTGCAGGTCGTAGGCCTACCCCAATCTTTTCCAACTTTGTTGCGTTTTTTGTTTCCAGTCTTGGCCCCCAAATTTCGTTATTTCGTCACGCCATCTTGTCATTGGTCTGGCCCTTGGCCTCTTTATGTTATCTATAACCCAGTCTGTTACTTTCTTTGTCCATCTGTTGTTCTGTCTCCGACATATATGACCTGCTCATTGCCATTTCTTATTTTTGATGCTCCCAAGTATATCTTCCACTTTTGACTGTTCCCTGATCCACGTCGCCCTCATCCGATCTCTTAGGCTAATTCCCAGCATCAACCTTTCCATCCCTCATTGAGTATTTATTAGTTTCCTCTCAAATAATTTGGTTGTAGTTAATGTTTCTGATCCATAAGTCATAACTGGGATGACTTATTGGTTAAAGACTTCTCTTTTTAAACATAATGGCAAGGAGCCTCTTGGTATGCTACTGTGTCTGCCAAAGGCGCTCCAGCCTAGATCGATGCATCACTTTATTTCCTCTTCGCTAAATGTGTTTGTCTATACGAGTTGCACTAGGTATACTTGTCTACTACCTCTAGCGTTTCGCCTTGCACATGTGCCTGTTCGGATTGAACTCTACTGTTGAGCACGATCTTGGACTTTTTCTTGTTCATCCAAAGTCCTAAGACTTTCAGACTTTCTCTATTCAGATCATTTATTAATTGCTGCATTTCATTTGCAGATTCACTGAAGAGAACAATATAATCTGCAAATTTTTGATTGCTTAGGTATTCGTCTCCTGTTTTGATATCCTTTCTAGCTTCTTGAATATTTCCTCAAGGCTAGCTGTAAACATTTTTGGTACGCCCTGTCTAACAACCTTTTGGCATTTTATCGGTTTCCGTGTGGAACTTGATGGTTGCTTTCCCATCTTCGTACACATAATATTTTTTTTTTTTTTTTTTTTTTTTTTTTTAATATGCCTCCTCTACTCCTTGCCTTGCCATACACAGGGGTTTCCTATATTCGTTTATTTTTTCTCTTATTTGGGTGAGCTTGTGGATGTAGTTTGTTGAGAATCCACTGCTGAAGCCTGCCTGTTCTCCAGGCTGGTCAGAATGCAGACTGTCAGAGATGCGAGCTCTGATGATTTTTGTGAACAGTTTGTAAGTAACTGAAAGGAGGTTTATTGGTCGGTAGTTTTTTAGATTCTTTCTATCCCCTTTTTATGTACCAAAATAATTGTTGCATTATATATACTTACAAACACTTAAACAAACACCAAACATCTTTCCGCCTTTCTAAACACATACACTTCCTTTCTCCCTCTCTTTCTTTCCTCCTTACTTTCAACTTTTCTTTCTCCCCTTTCCCCCCCCCTTTCTATTTTCTTTCTTTCCCCCTATCTTCCCCCTTTCTTTCCCCCATTTCTCCTCCCTTTCTCCCCCACTCCCCCCCCTTTTTTTCTAATCACCTGCATCCTCGCTATTGGCAAAGAACTCGAGCGCCTGGCTGCGACGCCCTAAGGGAGAGACCGCCCGCACCGACACCTCGTAGACGGCGCAGGCCTCGATCCCCTGCAGCGTGTAGTTCGGGAGCGCCGTCCGTTCGCAGATTTCAGTGGCGTCGAATCCGAAGGGCCGGTAACACACCTGTCGAACGGTTGCAAATTGGGTGGAATAGGATTGATGTTTCGTTGAAGAAGGTCAATTCATTTCATTGTTTTTATATGTCTATTGGTTCGGTGTATGGATGGATGGGTGGATGGATTTATGTATGTATGGTTGCCTGTATGTATTATGTATGTACGTTTGTCCGCTTTTTGATGAGATACATGTGTGTATGTGTCTACGTATGTATGTATGTATATATGTATGTATGTATGTATGTATGAATGAATGGATGAATGAATTAATGAATTAATGAATTAATGAATTAATGAATTAATGAATTAATGTATGTATGTATGTATGTATTTATGTATGTATTTATGTATATCTGTAATTTTGTATGAATGTATTTATGTATGTAAGTTTATGCGCTTATTGATGAGATACATGTTTTTTTTATGTAATGTGTGTGCAAACATGTATGTATGTATATCTGTATGTATGCATGTATTTATGCACATATGTATGTATGTATGTATGTATGTATATATTTGTGTATATACGCTTGTCTGTATATATTTACATATGTATTTACAATTATTGATCAAAAGCATATATGTGTTGTATGTATGAATGTATACGCATATGTACTTCACAATTCTCTCCCTTTTCCCAGTCAGTAAATTTAGAAATCGACCTCCACCTCATGAGCTTCATCCCGGTCCACTTACCTCGAACTGACTGACACACTTGGAGCTGATGGCGTCCCAAGATACCGTGATCGTACTTATAGTGGCGTTGACCTGCACGGCGTTGGAAGGCATTTCAGGATCTGTCGGAGAAATCGGTCATGTAGTTGATAAGGCGAAATCACTCTTTATAAAACCGACACTTGTATGTGTACGTCACATTCATGATTCTTCGATGGTCTTAGTATAGTAAGACCATCGAAGAATCATGCACTAAATCTACAATAAGCCAACGAAGAAAGCGGCGATAAAACTTTTTCATTATAAGTTACTTTTATTTCTGCAACATTTACCGGTGTCGAGTGTAGTAGCCTTAGCATATGCCGGCTGCCCTGCACGGTCTGCCCCTCCTACGTAGAAGTGGGGCGTGAGTTCGAAAGACTGAAGGGTGCATGGGTCCAGGTACGTCACGTTGTGGTGGCATATGGACTGCGTGGGCGGAATAAATAGCTGGATTTTAGTCCTAGGGGCGGTGATTTAACTCATGGGTTTTGTATATATAGTGTATGGATATTGTTTTTTACGAAATGAGATGAGATGAGAATGGAGACTTGTAGCCGTGATGTTAAGATGAGTAGGATTTTTTTATTAATCGGTTATTAATTACTTCATAAACCGTCAGTGATTGCATATACAGTATATTCTCAAAACTTAACCTTACAAAAAAATCGTCAATCCCCAGTTCTTAACATTGTACTACCAGAAAAAACTACCTATCCATACCCAGAACGAGTTCTTTAAACTCTCTTACCTGGACGTATCAATAAATAAACAAACGAATAAATGAATAGATAGACCAATAAAACTTGAAATGATCTGCACACTACTCTTCCTACAGCCTCACCTCCCTGCACAAGAATTCCTGCGAGAAGTCGTTGTTGATGAGGAGGCGGTACTTGTGGAGATCCAGGTCAGAGGAGGTGATTTCCCAGCGTAGGAGCACCCACGTCTCGCCCACGTCCTCCGCCTCCAAGTCTAGGATGTAACCTGCGTGAGAAAGATAGATAGATAAATATATAGACAGCTAGATAGAGAGCTAGACAGACAGATAGATAGATAGATAGAGCGAGAGACATTTAGACAAGTTCGATCCTGTTATGTATGGTAATGGCAGCAATGATGATTATATTAATATCTAAGATGATTGATTATAATGATATTGATAAAAATACTAGTGATAAGAGCAATAATATAAATGTAGAGCTTATAGTGAAAGAATTAAAAACATAAAATGCAAACAATTGCAATCACAGACATGGAAGACATTGGTCCGCTTTAAAATACATTACCTCCCAGAGCCCCCATGTCGATAACGCATTTCCCAACGTTCCCCTGCGTATCCACACCAATGATATCCACTTGAGAGGAGCAACAGTCGGCAGAGTACGTCACATTCACAAGATCTTTGGTGCCAGGAGCCAGCCCAGCCACCACGGACGCGATGCCATCAGGACGAGCATAAACGTTGCTCAGACCTGCCCAGAGGATGTAAACGTTTATGATACTGACGGTTAGGCTTAGACGCTTTCCTTTTGCATACGTGGGTAATGGTCTTATCACCTACCAGAGCCAAGATCCTGGATAGTTGCTTCGACCGTCCAGTTCTTTTGGCTGCAGATGCCATTGTAGGTGAACCCGGTGCAGTCTGGTTCGTTTGCGAGAGTGCAGGTCGGGGGAACGTCGTCCTCCGTCTGGATTCAAGATTTGCAAGTCAGGAAACCTTCTTTGAAATAATTTCAACGCTTTACTTTATTAGAAAATGAATCTAATTGATTAAAAGAAAATTCTTTATACACAGTCGAAAAAAAAAAAAGGTTAGAGTTCGCCCCCATACGATGCTGATGAATGAATATCAAACCGTATAAGACATATACTTCATAATGAAACTACTCATTTTAATTCCTAATTTCTACGATAAATTACCTTTCCCGAATTTCATGTTATTCATCATACATTTATTCATCGCACCCCGTTAACTAAAATCTCTCCACACTGGTGTGAACAAACAGTACTATACCTTCACAATCTTATACTTAAAATCACCATATACTTTCCTTGCTAAAATTTTATATCTTGTGAATATAGAATTTGCAACCAATATGGTAATCAAACCCCGCCTTTCTCCAGCCTTCCTTTATCCCCAAGAGAGTAAGTAAAATAAATGTAAAAAACGTCCTAAGTGAATAGAGAACATATGCAAAAATAACCTTAACCCCCAAAAAGAAGAAAAACAAATCCCCAAGGAGAATAAACAGAAAACAAATGCACAAAAAACACTTCCATCCCTAAAAGAAAATTAATAAATTAAACCCCAGAGAAAGTTAACAAAACAAGAGAAAATTAAAAACGTCCTCACGTCCCTCAAAGAAAATAGACAGAAAACAAATGCAAATAAGATCTCAACTTCCCCAAAGAAAATAAACGAAAGAAATGCAAAAACGCACTCAACATCCCTCAAAGGAAATAAACAGAAAACTAACCCTCACGTCCCCAAAGAAAATTAACAAAACAAATTCTGAAACGTCCTCACATTCCCAAAAGAAAATAAACAGAAGAAAAAACAAACGCTTTAACCCCCCCCCCCTCAAGAAAATAGTCCTCACATAAGAAATTGAATAAAAAAAGAAAACTAAATAAAATACGTCATTATACCTCAAAGAAAAACCAACAACGGAAACTGACCTTCGGCACGACGTGGAAGTGGGTAATAGCGGTGTTGACAGAATACGTCTGCTTGAGGCTTTGTGCCGTGACCATGACCGTGCTGACAGTGCCAGGGGCGGTGCCAGTCTTCACCTTGAAGTGCGCCGTCACCGTCCCGCTGCCGCCCTCCGTCAGGTGGATCCTGGCGTTGGGGTGGAGGGAGTTAGTGGCAGAATTAGGCTGGGGAATTTGGGCGAATCAGGTGGAGGGGGAGGGGAGTGGGCGAATCAGGTGGAGGGGAGGGGGGTGGGCGAATCAGGTGGAGGGGGGGGGGGGCGAATCAGGTGGAGGGGGGGGGTTGGCGAATCAGCTGGAGGGGGGGGTTGGCGAATCAGGTGGAGGGGGGGGGGGGCGAATCAGGTGGAGGGGAGGGGGTGGTGGCGAATCAGGTGGAGGGGAGGGGGGGTTGGGCGAATCAGGTGGGGGGGGGGGGTTGGCGAATCAGGTGGAGGGGGGGGGTTGGCGAATCAGGTGGAGGGGGGGGGGCGAATCAGGTGGAGGGGAGGGGGGTTGGGCGAATCAGGTGGAGGGGGGGGGTTGGCGAATCAGGTGGAGGGGGGGGGTTGGCGAATCAGGTGGAGGGGGGGGTGGCGAATCAGGTGGAGGGGGGGGGGCGAATCAGGTGGAGGGGGAGGGGGATGGGCGAATCAGGTGGAGGGGGAGGGGGGTTGGCGAATCAGGTGGAGGGGAGGGGGGTTGGCGAATCAGGTGGAGGGGAGGGGGGGTTGGGCGAATCAGGTGGAGGGGGGGGGGGGGGGGCGAATCAGGTGGAGGGGAGAGGGGTGGGCGAATCAGGTGGAGGGGGGGGGTTGGC
Organism: Penaeus chinensis; assembly: GCF_019202785.1. Lineage (NCBI taxonomy): Eukaryota > Metazoa > Arthropoda > Malacostraca > Decapoda > Penaeidae > Penaeus > Penaeus chinensis. Next base: position 17,301,376 of record NC_061851.1, on the reverse strand, counting down.
GAATCAGGTGGAGGGGAGGGGGGTTGGCGAATAAGGGGTGAATTAGGTTGAAATGGAGGGGGGTTTGTGATAATCAGGTGGAGGTTTATTTTGGGGGGTGAATTAGGTTCAGGCGGAGAGAGCCTTGGGTGAATCAGGTGAAGGTGGAGGGAGCATTAGGTGGTTGGTGTTGACGAGGATCAATTGGGAAGTCATGATGAAAGGGAGGCTTTAGGTCATTGGTGCTAAGACGGAAGGCTCGGTTTAAGGGGAAGGGAGCCTTTCGTGTTAATAAAGTAATTTAACACACGTTTGTAACATCTCTCCAGTAACACTGTCATCTCTTATTTAAGTATATAATATGCAACAAATACCGTATCATCATGCAGTTATATCAGGCGAAGAACACAGCACAACACCAACCTCCTCTAACTTCCTTAAACCTTTACCTTCCTAAAGCAAACAAGAAATCATATCTCGTATAAATCAAGATTAAAAACATACACAGTGGGCTCCATATACTGCAAGAACTTCTCGCTGTCTGTGCCGGTGATGTTGAAGTCAGACTCGAGGCCGAAGTTTGTCACAAGGAAGTCTCCTTGTGCCAAGTGACCGGGTTTGGCGGACAAGTCGTCTGAAGTCGCGAGTACCTCTACACTTGCCTTCACTGGCGTGATCAGTACGGGTTGAAGTCGGCTGAATGTGTTCCCTGCATTGACAACTTCCGTTAATATCTCCCTCCATGTATGTTCTTATAATTTACCTTTTTTGATGTATTCTCTAATTATCCTCTAATTATCACCTTTGTTAATATATTTTTCTGTTATTCGCCTTTGTTAATATTTTCTTCTGTGATCCACCTTTGTAAATAATTTCTCTCATGATCAACTCTTAATATTTTCTCACATCATCCCCTTCTATCGACTCGTGCTCTAAGTCAAATGAATCGTTATATAACTATAATATCATCAGAAAAAATGCTAAACAATGCTAAAACAACCCCCTTCAATTCAACAAATCAGATAAAAAACTCCAAACTTAAACAAAACAAAACAGCATCACCGTGACTTACCGGAGTGGACTTTGCCATAGAGTTTCATGTAGAAATGCTGCTCGGGAAGAGGTTCAGATCGGATGTAGAAGACGTCGTCGATTCCCTCGTCGTAAGGGATCGTGCGGAGAAGCGAGCCGGACTGTTTGGGAGAAGCAAGGAGTGGGATATACTTTTATGCGTTATGTGTTTTCCGTTCTTTTTTTATTCCTTTATTTATCAAGTATATTTTTCTTTATTTGGTATGTCTTTCTTTATTTGCTATGTATCTTTCTGTATTTGTTATATAGCCTTCTTTATTTATGATATATTATTCTATTTTATTTTTTCCTTCATTTATCACATATTTTCATCTATTTATCTTACATTTTTATCTCTTAATCATACATTTTTATTATGTATTATATATTTTCATTTAATTATCTCATATTTTCCTTTATTCATCATATACATTTTTTAGAAAAATCGTATAACCCAGCACTCCTTGCCCAGACTCTTTTTAACTCAGTAATATCAAATGAACTTTAAACTGAAAAAAAAAGACGAAAAGCATTAGAAAATATTTTCACCTTCCTTATTTTAACTCTTCGATACTCAC
>NC_061851.1:17292248-17294748 GCF_019202785.1 Penaeus chinensis | reverse complement strand
ATAATCATAATAATAGTAATAATAACAATAACAGTAATAATAAAAATGATAATGATATTGATAATAGCAATGATAATAATAAGAAGAAGAAAAAGAAGAAAAATGATAAAAAATTAACAACAATAACAATCATAAAATCAATAACATCTTGAATAATAATGCACTAATATTACTTTACTTTGATCTCCCTTTAACGTTTTTTTCCCTTTTATTATAATCGAGAACTTATAACGAAACCAAAACATCCGATATTATTTGAACAAATGACTTATTATTTTCTCATAGATGACAACAGGACTTACCGCTCGTAGGCTTCGGCACAAGGAAGCCATTGGCAGCCTCTTCTACGTACTGGTAGTAGCCGGTGGTGAGGCCAGCTCCGAGCACCACGTTCCCGGTGCAGGGACCCTGTGGTTCATGCGGCAGGAGTGGTATTAGTATGTACCTTCCTTTTCGTCTACCTGTCTGTCTGTCTGTTTGTATGTCTGTATCTGTCTATCTATCAATCTGTCTGTCTGTCTGTCTGTCTGTCTGTCTGTCTGTATGTCTGTCTGTCTGTCTGTCTGTCTGTCTGTCTGTCTGTCTGTCTGTTTGTCTGTCTGCCTGTCTATCTATCTAACTATTTATCTAGTTGTCTATCTGTATATGTATGTATGTATCTTATCAATATCTATCTATCTGTCTGTCTGTTTATCTATCAATCTATTTATCTATCTATATTGCCGTCGAGTTGGTTGCCAATCTCTAAAACTTAGGTATTGGGTGATTTTACGACGAAAAAATACAAAACTCCCTTTTTACATTTTCTATTGAGAAATGGAAGTTGTAGATGACCTACAGACTTTTTTTCGTCAGTCTGTTGGCCACTAGCCACCTTATACCCAGTCACATAAGACAAGCTGACCAAGAAAATTATGCCACTTATTTCACCATTCACACACAGTCGAATGGAAACTTAGTGACTGGAATAAGGATACAATACACTTATATCATCTTTCACAAACACCCGAATTAAGTTCCCTAGATAACTGACTTCTAACTGAAAAGTTCTACAGAATAACAACAACCTCACCTGTGCATCAGAACAAGGGGTACACACATCTTCCTCAGGACCCGCTGTGGAGTTGAAAGCAAATCCGGGAAAACCCAAGTCAGCTAAAATACCTTCATTCCCTTGCTCGATCCAGGTGGAGTGAGAGTAGAATTTCTGGAGTGTGTGGAGAGAGAGGCCGAGAAGAGAGCGAGCGGCGGAGTAGGCCTCGTCTTGAAGGATGGAGGTCAGGATCTTAAGGAGGGGAGAAAGAGAGAGAGAAAAAAAGGGAAGTGGGAGAGGTTTTGTAAGGGTAAATTGGTGTACGTGGGTTTGCAGGATATGAATGATTACAGATATGGAAAAAAAATATATATATATATATATAATGGATATATGCAGCACATATATACACCACGCGTGTGCTTAAGTTGGAGTATAGCATGGAGCTCAGATATCATTTAGAGTAAAATGATTTTTTTTATAAAGATAAAAACGTGGGTAGATACACTGAAAAGTTACAGCATTATCATTACTCTGTATACAACGAGAATTGTGGAGTAGTTATAAGGCACTTACCAGTGGGTACCTGCTGCCAATGCTCTCCTCTGTGTCCTCTAACCGCTCTGCATCAACTTGTAAAGCCGGGTCATATCTGGAAGTGATATTGAACAGAGAACAGACATTGTTTCACTTGGACCAAGAGAAATATCATCTCTTACATTAGAACCGTGTTGATTATATGCTGTACCAGGATTTAGAGAAAGAAACACAAATCACTATCCCTTACACGAAAGCAACATACAATATATTCTTAGCTAGATTTTAGAGAAAGACCAAAAGAAATATCAATATATATCTTACACGAGAACAGTATACATCATATACGTTGTCAAGATTTAGAGAACGAATGTCAGCAGGTTAACGAAGGCAACGGATTCACCTGAGCTGCCTCACGGAGTCGGCCTTGACGTTGGACGCTGCGACCGAGTTGACCGCCTTGATGAATCGCACGGGCGAGGAGGAGGCGCCGTAGTACGCACGGTAGAGTTCCGTCAGGCTGGCGTCGGTGGGCACGTTGAAGTCCGGCTGCGTCAGCGGCGGGTAATCCAGAAAAAAGCGGCGAATATTTCGGCGGATGGCCTCGCGGGTGATCCACTTGTGGTCACGGGTCACGCCTTTCGTCTGGGGGTGGATGGAGGGGGTTGGACGGATGGAAGGAGGGGGGAGGATGGCTCTGTGTCAGGGATGGACTCTATGGTTTGTTTGTTTTTGAGGGTTCAGGAATAATATGTCATGACACTCTTATCCATTCTTATCATTGTGAGTGTCTCTACTCTATCAACACCTGTTTTTTCAACGATGGAAATCCGAAATATTAACGAACGCCTAAAAGATATTAACGAGTCACCAACCCCTGTAAAATGGCTTCCACACGTGTTTTCCCAGAGACGACGTCATCCACATCCC
>NC_061851.1:17287248-17289748 GCF_019202785.1 Penaeus chinensis | reverse complement strand
CATTATTATCATTATTATTATCATTATCATCAATATCATTGTTATTAACATTATCATTATTATAGGATTGTAACTTTGATACCTTTGCATTTTTATCATTATCATTATTCTCATTTTTGTTATCATCATCATCATCATTATCATATTACTTTTATTACTACTGTTATTCCTATATTTTTTTTATAATTAATATTCGTTTGTTCCCGTTAACACAAACCTTATCATTATTATGATTATGATTATGATTATCCTTTCCAACATCATCATTACCAATATCAGAATCACCATCATTATTATCATTACTGTCATGATGTTTATTGTCATTTTCATCGTCATGATAATTTTCACTATCATTATCATCATCATAATCACCTTCTCATTACCATCATCTTTGTTGTCATTGTCATCATTATAATCATCATTCTTCTTACTCTTCTTTCGGTTTCTCTAATTACCATCATAGATATAATGTCATTATTGCCATTATCATTAAATTTCGTTATCATCTTTCCCATAATGGAATAATCATTATCATTATTTTTCTTCTGACTTTTGATAATGTCTTTATCACTATCATACCTGTTGTTCTCCTCATATTGCTGATGTTAGAAATTTTGTTATCTACACCTGGTCTGTATTCTGAATGTTATTTCTAGAATCTTGGTGTAAATCTCAGCATGGGAGAAAATCCATATTTTGTCATGTTCCAATTCTCCTCTGTCTTTATAGGCTTTATTTGCTATATCACTATCTGTTATCACTTTTCCTTAATTATTCTGTTTTATATATGATCGTTTTTAAAGGAATGCAGGAAACTAATGACAAACAACATGCGTTATCTAGGCCTACCTTTCTCAACTAATACTGTAGCGCCATTATAGAATCAAAGCCTCAAAATCCACATTCATATCAATCCATTTTGAATCTTATTACGTAAACACCAAATAGATAACTAGGAAACTATGAAATGAAAAAAGAGAGGTTGGGATATAATGGCGATCGGTCATAGACTAAAAATGGAGGAAAGTTCACGATGCATATTTATCTATTTATTTTTATTAATTTATTAATTTATTCATTTTTGTAAGATTATTTGCAGTGTAATTCTAATGAAACGAGTTTGTTTTTTTTCTTTTTGAACTTATATTTTCCTGATAACAAAAATGCTGGTAATTTCTCATTTTCTGCACTTATTACTTTTTTTTTATTTATTCATTATTATTATTTTTTTTTTTAGCTAGACGTACGTCCACTCCTAACTTTAGACTGAATCAGTACATTAAGGAAAACAATCCTAAAACCTAATCAAATTACCAACCTGAATAGATTATCACGTTTACATCGAATAAAGAATTATACTTCCTTGACTGAAAATATCACAACGCACTCTGTGAGCTACAGGCGTGACTAAAGAATAAACAATGTACTTGGTTAACCAACATGGATATTAATAAACGTAAAATCAGTGTCTGAAACCTTCACTTTCGTTACCTCAGTTTTTCAACTTCAGTAGATCGGTTATACATACTCTTGTTCTTCTGACTGATTCGTGCATGCTTGCCCAGGGCGAAACTCAACGGTATTTTTATTATCATTATTATCATTTTATTATTAGTAGTAGTATCATTTGATGATTATTATCATTATTATTATTATCATTATTATTATTATTATCATTGTTATTATTATCATCATTTGATTATTATTATTACTGTTATTATCATTATTATCATTATTATTATTGTTATAATTATTATCATTGGTATTACTATTACCCATGGACACTGGGGATAACAATATGTATGAAAGCTTAAATACTCATCAATATTTTTTTTTCTTTTTTTTTTTTTTTTTAGTCTGCTGAAACTGTTAACGAAAGAGAAAGGCTAACTAAGAATAAATGTCACGAGACTGGAACAGCTGGAACGACTGCATATGTTAGGGCCGTTTACCTTTTTTACATGAACATGAACAAGAAGCAGAAGAACAAGAAGAAGCATCAGAAAAGAAGAAGAAAAAGAAAAAGAAAAAGAGGAAGAAGAAAAAAGAAGAAAACGAAGAATAAGAACCAAATTAAGAAGTAAAAGAAGAAAAAGAGGAAGACAAAGAAGAAGAAGAAGAAAGAAAAGAAGAAAAATAAAAAAAATAATAAGTAGAAGAAGGGAAATATGGAAGAGGAAGAATAATAAAAGTAAAAATAAAATAAAATTGGCAATAGTGATATAAATACATATAAAGAATGCAAGGAGAGACATATATCATTATCTTGCATGTTATAACTTTGATAAAGGAAAACTTATATAAGACCCATTCGGCTTAAAAATAAACAAAAATACCATAGGTTTTATCAGTATTTTTTTGCTGAGTCACGGAGTCAACCAGTAATCAACCTATGTAATTTCTTAAAAACAATAAAGCAGAAATTATATCAAGATCCGTTAATTAGGCCGTTTTATTAGTATAGATATATCACCTGCCATGTAGTTTTAAAAACCCAGTT
>NC_061851.1:17262248-17269748 GCF_019202785.1 Penaeus chinensis | reverse complement strand
CCTCGTATTTCAGCCCTGTGTTCAAAGCTCTGCCTAGTTAGACAAAATGATTTCGTTAAAATTGACGAATCAGAGCAGTATCAGAATAGACTGTGGGTAACTTCTAGTCCAGCAGACACAGAGTTGATACTAGAGTGAAAATATAGTCATAGTGAAAAACGCTTCAAGTAAAATAAAAAGGACAAACTACAAGGATGGTACATGTCCTTTCTAAAATACTAAAATATCAATAGACGTTAACAGTACGCGAGGCATCAAAACTGGAAAGCATTATAATCTAAAACCACAATTAGAATAAAAGTATGACTTTCTAATTCAGTGATAAATGTTACGAGCTACCAATAAATTTTAAGAAACCTTATGATTTCAGCATTTTTATATGGTAATACCAGTTGTGATGCATGACTTACTTATTTAATAAGTAGTTATATAAATAATTACGAATATGTAGAATCAAACCATTATATGAAAGGGGAAACTCAAACACGTGCGTGCCTAGGTGCATATACCCAGTGCCAGTGGAATAACAAGACATCTGTGACTTTTACATTTTGTTTATCATGCATTTTTTGTCACCGTTTGCTTTTTAACATCAGAAAAGAAGCGCAAAGTCACAAACAATCTTTCATTTTTATTCGTACCCTAACATATGATACAGATTTTTTTCTTTTCACCTGAATATTCCTGGTGACACTAGCCCTGGTGGATCAAGTTATAATTCATTAGGGGCTTAAGACAATTGCTTGCGTTGGGAATTACGTGACTGAGATAAGCCAAATAAATCATAGACAGGTGTTGTTTTATGCTATCATACATGTCAGCTCCAACTTTTAAGGCTCTTTTTATTATTTAAGATAGATAGATAGAGAGAGAGAGAGAGAGAGAGAGAGAGAGAGAGAGAGAGAGAGAGAGAGAGAGAGAGAGAGAGAGAGAGAGAGAGAGAGAGAGAGAGAGAGAGATTTCAAATTCTAAATTTGAAATGCAGTAGGGCATAAATATTTGAGCACACCTGGTCTTAGCTGTAGTCCTATAAAAAAACACGAGTCCATCACAAACGGAATATGAACTGTAACATATATATATATACCTTAAACATACAGAACTGTAAAAAAGAGTACTCAAAGATCTTCCATGACTGTGAGACTAGCCTGGCAAAGAAACACAGAATCACAAATGAATGCCCACATCAAAATAGTAACAATGAAATAAAGGCAACATTGGATTAACAGTAACATGATAAAATAATGGGAATATCTGAATACCTGACAGTAGGAGCAAATACTAGTTTTCATAAGATCAACAAAAATGCAAACCCAGTGATTAGAATGAGAGAAAAACCTTTAGGTGTCAGAAATGGTTAATGGTAAAACAAACAAATGTGCTAGATGCCAAAGGACTCTGTATTTTATTGGCCATCCTCTTTCAGTCTCCAAGGCTTGGGTATAAGTACTGCATTGTTGCAAAACCATGCAAGATTTGTATAGTGGAGGCCATTCCATATGGAGATTTATAAAGCAGTCAGTTACAATGCACTCATTAGTCTTAATATTACACTCACTCTTACTTCCATTATTATTGTGATATGAGTTTTAGTATTTTACTATTAGTTGTTACTGATACTGAAAATGGTACAGATTTCATACAGATGAGTGTAAGAGATGCTTGACCTAATGATGTCAAGATTGGAAGCAGTATAAAATAAGTTACGTTCAGTAAGTTTATTTACCAGCCTGGTTATCTGCTCAGGCTTGGGCAATCGTGATCACAGTTTTACATATATTTGGCATAGTACAGTATCCTGTGGCAACTGTAATTGCACATGGTAAAATAAAAATGTAAATCATACATCATACAAAATATATTACGTTGATATGGTTTTGCCACTGCGTTTCCATAACAATATTTTTTACATGGTAGATTTAGGATATTGTACGAGTATGTATTAGATGAAATTAAATATTCGCATAGTTCTTTATACCTCATGTTAGGTGGTTTGAAAGGTGTTCGCTTGTTTTCTTCGTTATAAAGTCTACATCTAGATTCATATGCACTTCTTGCACCGTGCAGTTGCCAGTACATTCTGTAACCTAAACGTATTCTGCCAATAACCAAGTCACATTGTCTGGTTTAATTTCGGTGCCACCCATAGGAAGGTTTGCTATCTCTATACTGATCGTAGTGCCTCATGGTACAGCTTTCAGGCCTTAGAGTGTTTGTCAGATCTACTAGTTCTTCCTTATGAGAACTTGTCAGTATATGTGCAACCCTAGCAAGAGGCATCCCAAGATCTATGTTCAAAGCATCTTTGCTGCAGACTTCTTTCACCAATTTGTCTACGTGGTCGTGGTAGTGTATGCCAACATGAGATAGTATCCATACAAATTGAATGTTGAAATTTAACTCTATTGCATAAGTTACCTTACGGTTAATGCAACTCACAATTTCCTCATCGCCACCTGCTTTGAAAGAACTTAGTGTCAAAAGTGCACTTTAAGAGTCACAGAAAACTACTCCAACGACCCGTTACATTAAAAAATCCGTTGAAAGGAGTATACCTGCCAACTCCGTTTGTGTAGTGTTGGCCCAATTTTGCACTCGGATCCGTCAGCGTAACACTGTATACATCATCGCCCATTATTTTTGTGTGTTCCTTTATCGTTGCTAACGCAATTCGTTTTAACACGCAGTTATGTACACTGTTTTTTTTTTTTTTTGTGGTAGACATGTAAGGTGCGCGACCATTCCATGGTGGAATGGATCAACCTTTTGGTATTGGGACATTGAGCTTTATAATGTTCACGGAGATTTTGTGTATCAGAGGGCACACGTATGTTATTAGTCACGTCTGCTTGCGCGATTTAATGTTGCAGTTGTTTTTGGAAATCTAAAAAATGCAAGGTTCCCTCAGAGCTATGACCCCAAATATAGTGGAAATAAATATCATTCTATCAGAAATGTATGGTAGAGTTAGTTCTATAAGGATAATCCTCATAGCTTCATCTTGCACTACCTCCAAACTATTTATTTCTGATTCCTTACACTGCAACATGTGCAGTGCATGGTTGTCTACAACCATGCACATGCACTTATAAAAGCCAAGTAAAACAGTCTAGCGAGCTTAACATTGGTGCCATGTTCTCTTCCGACAAGAATTTTCAACGGTTTCAATCTCTCCCAGTCTTTTCTTTAGAGAAAGAATCAGGTCTGCATCATTTACGTTCACCCTGAGATATTTATATTTATGACAAATTTCAAGCTCCTGGCCACGTATGCGAAAAGTGGGTAGGGTTATCCTACATGGGTTGAGAGCCATTGTTTTCTCAGCGGAGATGACTAATCCACACTCATGAGCTCTTGTTGTGAGTTTGTCGAGACTTATTTGCATCCTCTCTAGTGATAATGCTCTGACACATATGTAATCAGCATAGCATTCCATGGATTCATCATCCCCAAGTGGAAAATCTGCCACCAGTTTGTGCATGAAGACACTGAACAGCATAGGACTGAGAACTCCTCTCTGTGACATCCCAAGTTCAAAAGATTGTGAAGTGGAACTTCTCATTCCACTGAACAAGACACTTGCAGATCTGTTCGAAAGATACATTCTAATCCAGCTCAATAATTTACCCTGGATGCCAAAGCTTACTAATTGTTCTAGGATAACATTTTTGTTTGCAATGTCAAAAGCTGACTTAAGGTCAAGAAAAACAGTGGGCTTCCCAGTGTTAGAGCTTGAAAAGTACTCTACAAAGCAATGTTGTGTGCTACGTCCCAATAGAAATCCGAACTGTCTGTGAGATAATTTAACTTATAACCTGTACCTGAGACTGTTCAAATTTATCCTTTCTAGAACTTTGCATACACATGAGATTAGTGAAATTGGACAGCATTTATCAGTATTTGGTTTCGGTATAGGGATGATTAGACTGCGTATCCAGGGGCAAGGCAGAATACCTCATGACACACTGAACTATAAGGCGGAGGACCCTATAGGTATTCCATCCTCACCTGGGGAGGACGCTTTTCCTTTGATTAGTGTAATGTTGAGTTCTCACTCAATACTCTCAGCAAAGTCTGAAGAGTCGGTATCAGAACATTCAATCTCAAAGGCAAATTTAAGTGCAATTTTATATTGACTAGGTTGATTCTAAATATTTGCGGGAAGTGAGCTCAATTTGGCCATTCCAGCCCGTTGACTAAGGAGCATATCTGCATGTGCAAGATGACTATGGAACTGCGGGGTGTTAGTTGGATTGCTTTAGTGTATTATTTGTTTTCCAGACCACAGACGTTGAGGTGTTATTGTTGATGCTTTGTAGGAACTGTTCAAAGTGTTCATTTCTGATATGGGTTTTTAATTCTTGTAGATTTTTGTTAGCCTTAAGAAACTGAATAAGGTTGTCACAGGTATTGTCCTGCTTGTAGATATCAAAAAGCTCCTGAACTCGCTTTTGTTCCATTAATAGTGTAGGGTCATCCTGTCATGTCCATGGAGAATTAATCAACACTCATTATTGTGTAAACGTTATACCAGTTATAAATACGTGATTTAAAGTGGTGTTCAGGGTAAGGAGGAATATAAATTTTAAGCCTACTTGTTTTTGCAGATTGACCATTATCAACAACATATCTCGTTACTATTGCAGAATGGTCACTGATAAGCTCTGTTGCATGCATGCTTCTGACGTTTCCATGAATGAAAAGTAATTGTTTCTTTGTCCCACGTCACACCCTACGATTAGCTGATTGGTCAAATCGTCTGCATATGTTTCGTAATTACATATATGTGTTCCATTTTGTTTATTTGCACAGATTCTGCGCATTTTCCTCATATTAATATCATACATATAATCCGTACTAATATAATTTTCCACAGTTCTTCCATTTCCTGCACAATTCTGTGTTATTTTCACTGTCGTCACCGCTCTCAGATGATTCGTCGATGGTATTGTGCATAATATCAGAGACCCGATTAGTTTTTTCAACATCACTAACATCATTAGGAAGCATATCTTCCCTGTCTACACTATCACTTTTTCTTTCTATTAACATTTGTTTTTTCAACTGAGCTAGATCTTGCCTGCCAGTTGCGGGAATTCCTTTGGGGTGGTGACCTCACATGGGGATGTAGCAGACTGGGCATCGCCACTCCATGGTCGATGGGTACGGTTGTAGCAGGGGAGCGATGTGCACATGGCAGCTTGTCGGGGCCGTTACGGTGCCAGGCTGTCACACCTAACACAACTTTTCATGATGGTGACGGTGTTTTCGTTGTTGTTGTCCTTCTCGTTATTTCTTGCAGGGCAGTCCTTTGTCTGGTGAGCTTCTGCACAGAGAGCACAAACTGTTTCTTTCCTGCAATATTTGAATACGTGGCCGTAACCCTGGCACTTGTAGCAGGCCACAACCACTGAGATTCACAGTCGAATGGAGCTCGGCTCTATGTATCTTCCAAAGAATTGGTACTGTTAAGTTGTTCTCTGCTCCATACATGATTCTATTTAAGGGCTGCCCATCCTTGTAAATCCTCCTGGGTTCGCGTTGGTTGGTCTTTTCTCCGGTTGGTTTGTCAGTCAAGTTGCTGGAATCACGTGATGGGGTCTTCATTTTCTTCTTTTTTGTCTGAATAATTGAAATCCTTCGTCATCCGCACCGGAGTCGGCAGGAGAATCCTTATCGTTCATCTGGGAGTCTAGTTTAGACTAAATATCCCTTTGATTATTGAACTATGGTAAGATTGAATAGAAGGAAGAATATTTTTAGAAAAGAGGAAGTGGTATTACAATAAAGTGGTGATAGATTACTATATTTAGATGTATAATACATAACAAATAGCATGGAGAGATATGGTGCCGTGGTTATAGTCCTGTACCAATGAAGTGAATATCTGCAGTAATACACATTTATGAACTTATAAGAAAACTATGTGTAAACACGGATGATCTCTTTAATAAAAGGAATGAAATAAGGATAAGCAGGGGAACACATGAATAGGCCATATTGCCCCTTCACGACCTGAATTGTCTAAAAGAGGCAATAACGTTGAAAGGCTTTTGACATATAAATTTACCTTCATGCTCATACCATAGTTGTTTTATTTACTGAATATAAAGATAGAAATTGTAGATATACTTGACATGATTCATGTATATATGCAAATGGAATGTCACATTATTCGATATTCCAAATTTAACTGAGCCTTCATTAAGATTCATTGTTACGGTTTTGAGTACATTTAGGTGTTGCAGATGTAGAAGAATATAGTGAGTAAACAAGGAAAAGGTCTGACAAAATGGAAGTAATGCATGAGAAAGCAAATTGGGATTACAGTAATTAAAGCATTATATACATTTTGTTCATTAGCTACTTTAAATACAGTCCTAAAGTGCCACTGGTTTTAGGTATAGTATCAAAAGATACTTTAACCTTTGCCAAGAGTGAGAAGAGTGTATTTAGGTTGGGAGTTTAGTATGTCAAAATATCAGTAAAGAATGCTGTCTTCTGATGAGATTGAGACTCACTGTGACCTTGCCTAAAATACCAGTTGTTTAAATGTTCTAATTTGAATGTCCGCTGATTGACTAATAGAGTAGTCCTTAAACTTCAAACCAGTACCATGCTGCTTATGTGGTATTAAATCTTGGCAAATATTATTTCGTATAGTCGAATCATGGAGCTCCAATGGACCCAGTGTTGTTTGCTGCATACAATAACGTGCGAAATGTCAAGGAATCTCTATTATGTTGCATCCTTGCTAACTGTGATGTCGGAATATAATTGTGCCAAACTTGAGTGCAAGAGATTTTGGAATCTGCAAATCCTTTCTATTTTATAATTATATAGACAATCATCTAATCACCGACTTTATCTGTGACGCTAAAAGGATGTAGCATAAAGGGTGGTAAGGGAATGGATATAGTGATGCATGTCTGTAGTGTGTGCGCAGTGACAGACAGATTGAGAGTGGTTGTCAGTTATGAGGCAGTTGTAACTCTGATAACGACATTGGTTAGGACACGTGTGAATAGTTGAGGACATACAAACTGGATACTTAGGCAAATATCTGTCGCTTGGAATAATAAGGGAACCGTGGAAAGTTATGTTAGAGAAAATCGCTGATAAGAAAAACAATAAAGAAATAAACAAATAAAATGTGTTTATCTTGGGTTGGCTGTAGGGTTCACACCAAGCAGAACAAGGCTTATGTCGGAATGGTAAAACAATATATAGCAGGGGTGAGGTTTCTGCTGGGTACAGTGTGGCCTCGAAATGGCTCTCTCTTGGCATCATGGCACTGGCAATGAGGTATCCAACAGCAAGGACTGATATTCCAGCTGATGTTGATTCCAATGAACACCCATCATAAAGAGAGAGAGAGAGAGAGAGAGAGAGAGAGAGAGAGAGAGAGAGAGAGAGAGAGAGAGAGAGAGAGAGAGAGAGAGAGAGAGAGACAGGCAGATATAAAGAGAGTGTGTGAGAGAGAGAAAGAAAGAGACAGAC
>NC_061851.1:17249748-17257248 GCF_019202785.1 Penaeus chinensis | reverse complement strand
CACCACTCAAGACGGAGGTGGGCTTACCCCTTGGAATTTTTAGCACTTACCTTGATAATCTTCCTTACAAACAGATAAATCGGCAAAGGACGAGTGTACATGTAATTACCTTTGATTGCTTGTATTCACAGTGCCCGGACAACCACAGAACGTTGTCGTGGGTATCACTACCGTGGACTCCATCAGCATTAAGTGGGACGATCCTCTGATCAATCGACTCTGCATCGATAGGTGAGTTGCCTTATGTAACTATCCAACTTTTCTCTGTATAAAAATCTGTCTGACTGACCCCCCCCCCCTCTCTCTCTCTCTCTCTCTCTCTCTCTCTCTCTCTCTCTCTCTCTCTCTCTCTCTCTCTTTCGCGTTGACTATCTCCGTAAAGAAAGGGTTATAACCTCACGCCCTCCCCTGCAGATTCGCCTTCTCATATGGAGAGACGCACACCCGCAACTTCCAGTTCGTGCGGGCGTCTGATCACGAGGCCATCATCTCCCCTCTGAACGGCTGCACCAACTACACCATCGACGTCTTTGCCGTCAGTTCAGCCGGAATTGCCGGGCCCTATGTTAGGAACTATGCCGCCACCGCTGAGACAGGTACAGGTCCCATGCTTAATAGAAAAGTTGGCCAAATAGTATCATTGTTTTCAATTTGAAGATAGAGAAGATACCTCTTTTGGTATCTTGTAATTCTAGAGGTCTAAATACATGCTTCTCAACAGAGCCTCTTGCCCCTCCTTCCGTGATCGTCGGGGCTCACGGACCGGATTCGATCGACGTGATTTGGGGTTCGAATTCTGACGAGAGGTGTTCGGGCTCCATCACTATCTGCTGGCACGACCGGGACCATGTTGAAATCTGCGAGAACATTCCTGACGGCGGCGGAAACAACTTCACTATCACAGACCTCTTGCCGTGCAGCAGTTACGACGTGATTGTCTCCGTCGTGACTCCTGGGGGTATCATCGGCCAACCCGCTGGCAACGCCACTCACACCGAGGACGTCCGTAAGTGCCTCTTTTCGGCGTCTTGTCGGTTTAGAACAATCTTTACTCCTATTTCTATATTGAGAGAAGATTTTCTAATGTACTTTGTTGGTCATACCAATGCACATTTATTCTCCTTTTCGTATTGAGAAGAGATTTCCTCACTCACCTCCTTCTTTTGCCTTCAGCGCCCGGCCCTGTCCAATTCCTGCGCATGAAGGAAGTGACGTCCCACGAGATGACCATTAGTTACGAAGCCCCCATCACCCACCCTCAGTGCGTTCACGAGTACGACATCGAGATTATCAACCAGGACGACTACTTCAGCAAACACAGCCACGTCGTGCCCTATATGGACGGCACGTTCACGGACCTCGAGGCTTGCGCCGACTACCTCGTCAACGTCAGAGCTGTAACGAGAACCGGGCTCTTCTCAGAGTGGCGCTCGATCACCACCACGACCGGGGGCGACGTGCCGAGCGTCCCCAGGTCCTTTGCGGTGGAAGGCTTCAGTCAGACCTCCGTCACACTTAACTGGTGGCAGCCTGACACCAACAAACTCTGCGTCACGAAGTACCGCCTCGAGTGGACCGACGGGACAACCCCCAGCTCCAACGAGATCAGCCCTCCCCCTGGCGAGGTCCTGCCCTTCGAAAACCAGTTCATCGTCACAGGACTCGTCGCCTGCACCGACTATACGTTCACCGTGTACGCCACTTCCGACGTGGGAGGGACCAGCGACCCCGCCACCGTCACCCAGAAAACGGAATGCCCCCGTTAGCAGGAATCCACTTACTTCTTCACCAAAGTGAAGAACTATCGTGGACATTTTAGGGGTTCTGAATTATATATATATTCATGTTTAAGATCCATACGTTTTATTCGGCCATATTAAGAAAAATAAAAGAATAAGAGCAACTGGGTAAATAAAGAATGAGAGATTGACATTTATTGATTGTTTGTGTATCTAATATTATTTGATGCATATTCTCAATTATTACTCACATACTCATATACATATGTACTCACACCATATTCCTATGCAATATGAATGTTATGAAAATATATTTGTTTCTTAATGTACCACAACAATTATTAACCTCGTCACTCGTCTATAGATAATGAGAAAAATGGAATATAAAGATAAGTATTAACACATGTACGTTATTCGTATTCGTTCATTAACACACACTCATACGCACACATTCTAGGGTTGAATTGCGGTTGTTTGATGCCCTAAACACAACTCGACAATCGCGGTTCTTTTCCCATACACTTATACCTAAAACTCGACGGCTAGAGCTGTGGCACTGGGGCTCTGTGGTGCCCTTTTCTCCCGGGGCCCAAAGCCATTCATAAATTACTTAATATTACTTGGCTAATTCACACACACGCACACACATACACGCAAAGATACACACTTTGTAAGAGGCTGTATATACCTCTAAACAATGACTATCAGGGGTACGTACGTACGACTCACAACACAATAAAGGGACCACACGAGACGTCGTCTCAGGGTAAGAGCTGAGACGACGGTGATCTTCCGGTGACGTCCTTCCCACAGCATTCTAAGGTAACCGTTTCTGCAGCAGGTTCATCCTTCGGTGCCATGTCGGATATCGACGGTCCAACTACCATGTATAGTCGGTGAACCAGATCATACACGTAAGGGCCAAAATAGTAAGAGAAAAAGAAAGGCAAAAGAAGGGAGGAGATGGTAAGTGCTACTAACCGGTTATTTATATAAATTTGCGGCTTTTAATGTTAGCTTTTACTTTATTTTTGTCTTTTTTTTTTCATTTTGTGTTTTATTTTCACAAAGATAAAGAAAAAAATGAGAGAGGGGGACGTCAATATCGATCTGCATGGACATGGCTTGAACTACTAACCGTTTCTGATAGACATAAGGGTAGATAAGGGAAAAGACAACGGCAATCCGTAAGGATTTGCTTGAACCAATTGTCGTCACACAGAGAAGAAATGTATGTAAAATAAGAAATGGTACATCATGTACGAGTCACTCGTCACGGCTGACAAAATGGCGGACAAAAGAGATACTTCATAGATCTTTACGCCTGCAACTACGACAGCAACAAACCCTATTATTGAAAAGGTTCCAGTGTCTTTTGCTCTGCGTGGATGAGTGAATGAGTGTGTGTTTGTGTGTGAGCGACAGTGAGCATGAATGAGAATGAAAGGGAGGGTGAGCTCACAGAGAGCGGAAATGTATGACAAACACGAAGATTAACGTTCATTATAATAATAATGTAGTGGAATTAATACAAAAATATCACACGATCACACGGGATTTACCCAAAACATGCAAGCGACTTCTAGAGGGAGAGAAGGGCGTGATTAATAAGCAACTAACGATTCTAGCTAAAAC
Source organism: Penaeus chinensis (assembly GCF_019202785.1). NCBI lineage: Eukaryota > Metazoa > Arthropoda > Malacostraca > Decapoda > Penaeidae > Penaeus > Penaeus chinensis. Next base: position 17,253,874 of record NC_061851.1, on the reverse strand, counting down.
CCTAGTGCTACATTAATGAATGGACGTACTGTAGGTCACACCGACTCGAATAAAAGAATAACTTCGGTTTTACTTGTACCTACTATCGTAGATTTACGCAACCCCAGGATATAGCAGGCATCCCTGTACACTATGATATGTGTGTGTGTGTGTGTGTGTGTGTGTGTGTGTGTGTGTGTGTGTGTGTGTGTGTGTGTGTGTGTGTGTGTGTGTGTGTAAAGAGTTATATGTATATATATATATATAAAGGCCTTCAATATATATATATATATATATATATATAAATGCACACACACACACACACACACACACACACACACACACACACACACACACACATATATATATATATATATATATATATATATATATATTAAGACCTTCAATTTATGTATATATATTTATTCATCTATCTATCTATCTATCTATCTATATATCTATTAATCAATATATATCTCTTTATATTTGTCTATCTATCTATCTATCTATCTGTATATCTATCTATCTATCTATCTATCTATCTATCTATATACGCGTGTGTGTAAATTAATTATGCAAAACCTTGAATGTATGGTATACAGTAATGACTATAATAGAATCAAAGAAAACACATGCTGAAATATATTGACGTAGATCACACATCTGTTGCATAACATCGATGAATGAGAAGCTGTTGGAAAACTTCATAAAAGAGGGAGAACTTTTTTTTATTCCTATGCCTATTTACTTTCCTCTTGTTCTTTCAATACATTTATGTCACTTTTAGGTCGTCAGTTGCGTGGAAGCTTTATTCCCTATTATTTCATAATTCAATATATATCAGGGGGAAGGTAACAGATAGATGTAAAAGATTTCTAAAATGATAACATCTGTACCACACCTCCAGCTAACTCTGAGAACATCATTATCATCAACAGGCTAAAAATCTCTTTTGCATAGGTAAATGATTGGGTCAAGTGTTACATAAAAATCCCCACCTGTGACTTATGAAGAAATCAGACAGATCGGCCAATGCTCGTTCGCCACGCATCGCCCTTCACAACTCTAAAGTATTGCATACTAAATAAATCTAAATGTTTAATTTCCTAAGCCTATTTCAATACAAGAGATTAATGTAAAAAATATCCTCGCTTTTGTACCCTGTAAAATAGATGGTTTCTAATTATAGAGACTCTGCGCAACTCGACCTTCACTTGTTTTACTCCTGACGTTTGTTTATAAAGTTTGTTTACGTGGTTCTGTTAAGGTCTGTATGAGGGGTTTGTATGTTTTTCTGCTCGTTTATGCGCGATTAAAGGTAGATTTTGAAAGCAGAGGGCATGGAAAGTAGTTAATGGTTATGGTTTATATAGAGTGTTCGAAATTATAGTTTTACTTGATAGTTATTTGGAAAAAGAGATGAGCTCCGATGTGTTTTTGCCGACGGAGACCACCTTATGTTAAAACCTGTTGTGAATTTTATTTCCTTTTATGGCTTATGTCTCGTGGGAACTATAATTATGAAGTATTATGATTGTCTAACTATCTGATGATATTAAAGAAATATATTTATTTATGTCTTGTATTATATTTGTACCATGTTTTGAAGCCTTTCCAGGAGCCAGACTAATGTATAGTATAATGGAGATCTATTTAACTTGCACAAGCAGGTGATTTGCACTTATCCCCTATACTCACTGTCACTAGAATAATGGGCACAGCCTACATTCATTCTATGAAAGGTCTGAAAATCTACACTTCAGTTATTCTGGAAATATATTGTGCAAAATAAGACCGGTCAAAGTTCAAAACCTAAGATTAGTGGTTTGTTGGCCTAGGTTAGCTTGGTTGATTTTACTGAGTGCCTCATATTTACTACAAAATACGGAAAATATCCGCCGCATGTCACCATTCAGACACTCAAAGTTCATTATGTCCATTTTCTGAAAGTCGGCAAGTGCTGAGGAAGGGGGGAGGGGGGCACAGGGGAATTTATTTCCCTTGTTAGGGAATAATTAGAAGATAGGAAAGGTTAGGTTTGGATTTGGGGTTCGCATGATACCCGGATTTTCAAATTACCAAAACCCATATTTGGGTAGATAGGTGCTGTCAAATTAATCTGTGTAATTATGATACCATTCATTTAGCGGGAAAAATGCAAAGATAATAAATTGCTTGTTTACGTAAAGGACAATTGTGAATGGGATTAGTTTCAGTTTCGTACAGCCATATGATTCAAGATAAATTATGCCTATGTCACAAAACTTATACAATCTAAGTTGCTGTGAGTGGGCCAATCCTTTGTACTCCCCGAGGGGAGAGTTGACTGGGGACTCTGCTCCCCAACAACCGCCGGGAAACATTGTCTTCATCACACTATGCACGGCAAGGGAGGTGAAATACAGGAGCACTAAGTGGTCTTATGGTGTGGGAGGTGCTTTCCTTGATCTTTTTCTATTATTTATAGTGTTACCGATTGTGTCTGCAGATTATATCTTGTACAAACAACTACAACTTTTAGTCCTCTACAAGAATATCATCTTCACTATGCCCAGCTTAGTAAAGATTAACCATGGTATTTCCTTTGGAAGTTGATTTTCAGATAGTTGAGCAACAATTAATGCTTTAGTATACATTTACAGGAAAGTTTAATGATGCTATCAAATATAAAGCGAAAAACTACACTCACAGATACATGAAATAATCTTCACAGGCTAAGAATAACATCAGAAATGAAGAAAATATGTTGTGACAAATGTTGTGTGAAGAGTAAATCCATGGCAATCAGGTGGGCTTTGGGGGCAAAACTCCCAGGTTCAGAAGGCTTTTGGTTCACATAGTGATCTTTGTGGGTTCCAGGGAGTGGCTGAAGTAATAGGGACGTAGTCTCAGAGGGGTGCAGTCATTTCATAATCAGTTACCAATTTATTCACTTATATAATTTGTGATGGAAGAAATTCACGCAAATTATGCCATGAATAATTGAAACAAGGAATAACAACAGCAAGGTTAGATGGCTATATGAAACTAAAAAATTATATATGTTTTCCATCGACAAGCATGGATAAATGATAATGAGTTTATGATGTCTGAACTTGAGCCTTACTTTATTCTGGGACCAGACTTAAGTCAGGAATTATTGTGCTTTTTGTCAGGCCTAAGCATGCTATCTGGGGAACCAGACCTAGAGTATTCTTTACCTACATCCTTCTCTTATTTTAGCAAACCTGGATGATATATAAATAATCTATGATTGTCTAATAAAAGTTGTTAAATATTATTTTGTAATACAAATCATAAGATATGTTTAGAAGCCAGCCTAGATTCACCAGACCTGGGGATGTGTGATCATAATGTAACCAGATGGAAGACTATCCTAGATGGCCTGAAATGGCTGAGAGACCAGGGCAGGGTCTAGGTAAAGGGACCTAGGCCCTCTGTATAATTTCACTGTCCTCACTGCAAACATGCACCAATTGAATAGGTTCTCCTAGCAGATCTCTAGAGTCCTGGATCTAGACCCAAGGGCTTTGCCTCATTATTTAATTCATCATGAGCCACCACTAGGGTTTCTAAAGTCTGATCAGCAAAATCAAGTGCATTGACCATAATATTGCCTTGCCATTGATGTTACTCCACATTGACTTTGGATGGGAGCCCTACCCAGTATCGAGTTCAAGCAAGTGTTGAAAAACATTTGTGAAAGAACACAGCCAACTTCACTCCTAACTTCACAAGAGAATAGCTAGTCACCACAATTTACAACACATTCAGTATCAATGTAAACACTTGCTCTTAAACAAACGATCTTTGTTGATATGATACGAAGTCTCAGGAGTGCTGAGTGATTGGCGATGGACTGAGTCAAAAGCCTTCTTGAGGTTGACATGGGAAGCGAACAACCCACAACTGAACTCATGTTGATGCCATGCTATGACTTGAAAAGCAAGGTCTATTGTAGACTTACCAGGAGTTTCTCTAAATAGCTCTGGTTTCTGGTGCTTCAATTGGTGGTCTCAGATATGTCCTAGAAGGATTAGAACAAGCAAATTGCCTGGCAAAGCAAGGTGCCATGCCAGGTAAGATTATGTAGACGGTGAAGATGAAGTATAAATGTGGTCACAATCTCTACATCTCTTTTAGACAT
>NC_061851.1:17242248-17244748 GCF_019202785.1 Penaeus chinensis | reverse complement strand
GGTTGGGGGTAATTTCCATATAGCTCCTGGGAAGTCATTTCAGCACAATCATCTTCACAGTAAGTCCAGAATTGTTTTATCAGTTGATCTGTAATTTAAAACTACTTTGCCATAGTAGATTTTAGTTCAACCATGTTTATTTCTTTCAATAATGTTGATTGAAGAAGGTAGCTGCATTATTGTAATCTTCCTGGCTTTCTGCAGTACATGATGTTCAGCAATATAAAACAAAGGATTTCGACCTCTCTCATCGCATCCGGCATCTCAGCTTTGGCTATAACATCCCCGGCAAAACTAACCCTATTGATGGAACCGAATTCACAACTGAGAAGGGACCAAAAACCATCACTTACTATGTCAAAATTGTACCCACGACATATGAGAGGGTAGACGGCTCTACACTATCTACCAATCAGTTCTCAGTCACACAACATCAAAAGGTATTTGTAGTTTTGTTATATGTTTCTTTTCTTTCATCATGATAGTTACCATGGAAATTTTTATTTTTGTTTGTCACTTGATTGATTTTTTGTGCAGATAAATTTCTTTCTTCTGAAAATCATTTATATAGCCATAAATTCATTTCCTTTTCATTAGTCTCTTCAGATGGGGCTGGGAGAGTCGGGTCTTCCAGGGGTCTTCTTCACTTATGAGCTATCTCCTATGATGGTCAAGTACACAGAAAAACACAAGTAAGTGAAGATACTACTTTTAATTTATAAAGAGAGGGGAAATGAAGGAAGTCTTCAGTGAAAATTTATTGAAGAGAGAGGGAGAGTGAGTGAGTGAGTGTGAGCATGTGCATAGGCCTGTGGTTGTAGTGATAGATGATATGAATAATAATGGGTTTTAACTTTTTCATCATTTCACTACTCTGTGATTCTAGTAACTGGAAGTAATAGTCAGAAAATTCTCAGTTTATTGTGAACTTTTGCCATTTGTTGTCATTTTATTCTTTTTCTGCAATTACTAGTGGATTATCCAAAATGAATGATTTGTAATTTTTTTTTTTTTTTTATAAATTCTTACTCCATTTATATTCATATAATTATCATGTCTATTCTTTGTATTACTTGTGGGCACTAAGCAAAGTTTGAAGCAACAATTTAGATTATTTGTTTCATTATTTACATATGATACATATAACCCAGGCTAATGGAACTTACCTGCATTGCCTGCAGAGTGATAAACTCAGAATCATGAATGACAGTTTTAAAAATAACGAATGAGATGTGAAGAACTCATTTAAACTTATTTTCTTCCAGCCCTGATTTTTAAGTATATTGCATATGGGTGATATGTAAGTATTTGCATTGTAATAGAGTTGTAGTTGTATTTATGAAAATTTTTCTGTTCCAGATCTTTAGGCCACTTCCTGACAGGAGTTTGTGCTATAATCGGTGGAATCTATACAGTTGCTGGCCTTATAGATGCTGCTATATATCATTCTCATCGTGCTCTTCAGCGCAAGATTGAAATAGGGAAGGCTACATAAAAATCACTTTTATATAGAATAATTTGCAAATCAATTTCTCTTATTAGTCTTTTTTTTTTGTTTTTCTTTTTTTAACAATAGACAGGTTTGTTGATTTTGATTTTTATACAAGATAGGAGATTTTAGGGAAAGGAATTGTTATATTTTTAAAGAATGAAATTAAGTAGGTTGTGTATACCATGTTGGTTTGAAAAGAAAGTAGTTTTTGCATTACTGAATTCTTCTAATAATTTGATTTTTGCAAGTTACCCCTGTTTATCTAGGAAAAATGATTGGCTAAACATTTGTTGTCTATATTGGCCATCTTTCTGCTTTTATTTGTTGATGATAGAATGATTTGATAATTTCTGTGTTGAATATGCCTCAAATGAAAGAAGTATAAATCTTGCTAAACAAACACCTCAAGTAGAACAGATAATTATTATGTATTTCTGTATTCTCATCTGTTATTTTTTTAAATTTCATTTTCATCTGTTCTTGATTACAGTATGCCATTACTTTATTGAACATATATGCCTTGAATAATCATCTCAGTCTCCCATTTAATACCATGATATCATTGACTCCATTGACTTCATGCTCATATGTGTGTCACTCTCAAATCATTGTATATTGTTTTAGTTCTGTGTAGTTAGTACAGTGTGTGTGTGTGTATGTAGACCTGTGTGATTCTGGTGTTTCCTATGACCTTGCATTAAGCCTTGAGTATTTCTTTTGAGATAATGAATTACTTTTAGCTTAGCATTGGGATTTACCCCCATCAGTAGATTCAGTGAATGAGTGTGTGTATCAGTGAAATGCACTTATTTTAAATACACATGTAAGAAGCCAAAAAAAAAAAAAAAAAATGACACTGATTCTTGTCTATAATTGCAGACTTTAGAATATTCTACAGCCACTAAAGAAGTTTTCATTTGTGATTGTATTGCTTATGCGGTATTTTTTTGAGTGCACTGTGTGTAGATTTTCTTAAAAGTTGTATCTGTGTATGTATGTATACATATA
>NC_061851.1:17224748-17237248 GCF_019202785.1 Penaeus chinensis | reverse complement strand
ATTATTTAGGTAAATATGTCTAGTAACATCTGCACATTTTATTTGATTAATTATTGTGAGGAAGAAATTATTTGATATATTGCTTTTTTAAGTATATTTTGATTCTTTATACATGTGTTTAAACAATTCAGTGATTTTCGAAGTTTACCATCTTGATTGTGAAGTTCAGAGTAGTTCAGAATTTACTATTCAGGTATGTTGTTGGAAGAAATAATATTCAAAATTTTGATATTTAGGACTTCAAGTTCACAGGCATCAAAAAATCTGAACTGGTAATTAAACATGTACAGTCAGTTGTAGTTGTGAAAAAAGAAGAAGAAGAAGAAGAAGAAGAAGAAGAAGAAGAAGAAGAAGAAGAAGAAGAAGAAGAAGAAGAAGAAGAAGAAGAAGAAGAAGAAGAAGAAGAAGAAGAAGAAGAAGAAGAAGAAGAAGAAGAAGAAGAAGAAGAAGAAGAAGAAGAAGAAGAAGAAGAAGAAGAAGAAGAAGAAGAAGAAGAAGAAGAAGAAGAAGAAGAAGAAGAAGAAGAAGAAGAAGAAGAAGAAGAAGAAGAAGAAGAAGAAGAAGAAGAAGAAGAAGAAGAAGAAGAAGAAGAAGAAGAAGAAGAAAAAAAAAAGAGGAAGAATGATTTGAGGCAATTTTTTTACATGAAGTAAGAATGAAATTGTTTGAGTAGTAAGTAATGCACTTTATATTATTTTTTCTATTTAAAAGAAAACTTACGTGATGAGTGTTCTAATTCTTTGTCTATTTTTCAATTGTTTAAAAAAGACATGTGATTTTTTTCTAGTCTTAAGGTTTAAACAAAAATGAAACCTATTTGCACAATCAGTTGGGTTATTTTTGTTTTTGAAATATATAAACATTTTTAATACCACAGTTATGGTGTGGTGTAGAGTCATAAGGAATAAAAAGAAGAATAAAGTCAAGTTGTTTAACATTCTTTGGAACTTTGCAATAGCACAGATTAATGTCAGTTAAGTACCAGATTATTTTCATGGTGTTTCTTTTATTTTTGTTAAATTGACGTTTCTCTTTAATGATGAATAAATTGTATGATGGATATGATTGTCAGTTTAGACGTGCAAATAAGATTATGTAAAAAAAAATATATATATGAATATAGATTTATTATATCAGACTTTTATTAATATCCACCTTTTCAGGATCACATTGATTGTTATAGAGCTTAATGTTTACATTATTTTTGTTAATAACAGCAAAATAAGGTAATGTAAAATATTTCGTAAATCAAAGAAAAGGGTGAGCGGGCGAGACCGGCAGTACTCTTAACTGGCTCATTGGTGACTTAGTACAAGTATAGCCATCTACGTGTAAAAACAATCAAACAAGTACTAACAGTAGGCATAGCACATGTCTCCCCGTTGTTAATTCACCAAATATTTTCACATTCAAGTTTAATGCTTAAATTTTCAAATATGTAAACCACCAGTTTTGATCCTTGTATTAGAAACTTGTGATCCTAACTCACACTGGTGTGTGCTTTGGATACACGAGTTGAAACTATGAGATCATGCATTAACAGCAATTAAGGGTAATCTTGTGGGGAGTGTAAATTATGAATAAAATGGATGAATAAAATGGAAATATTTATACCTTTTTTCTTAAATATAGATATTACATGATAATATTGCTTTGATATTCCATTTTGTACTCTATATGATGAACTTATTCTTATTCATAGAATTAATTATCAATATCCCAAATGGAAACTATTTATAGGAAAAAATAATGCAGTTACTGCATTTGGAAAATTATGATCATATATCAGACAATCTGTTCTTAATGAGTTAATTTCTCTATCCATTTAGAAAGAAAGTAATATACTGTCCTAACTGATATACACATTATGCATACAGATAGCACATTATGCATACAGATAGCACATCTGGCTGCAATTAAAAAGGTAATTGATGTGAAGTCTGGTATCTCAAAATACTGAAGTGTGGTAAGTAATATAAAATTACTTATATTAAGAAAGGCACCTGTTTGGACAATTCTTTTGTAGAAAATAAAAAAATTATAACTAGACATTTTTAGGTCTGGTTATCAGTCGAATAAGCCTTACGCATTTAGACTTGGTATTTTATAAAATCATTTATGATAAAATCTTATAAAGTATAAATCAAAAGATAATAAATATCAAGAGAGAATCGAGTTACCCAGAAATATTCTTTTGGGAACCTATTCCCTAACGCAGTACCATTTCATATAGTTAACAACCGTTTATGTCAAACGCCCCAGACATATTTTTCTTTTATCATCCACATTATATATTTTATTTATTGACCATTTACCCCCCTATATACACGTTAAGAAAGGTTATCATGCAAAAATTGTCATCGTATAAGAACGCATTACGCATTCAAAGCACGCACGAATCCGGAAGCTTGTGCGAACGCTTCTGAAAACGTAAACAAAAATCAGCTGTTACTTCGCCGGAACTGGAGGAACTGCAGAATGGAGTGAGGATTTCGTCGTTTTTAATCATATTACAAGCTTATTGGTGTTATTTAATCTATTACCATTAATTTATGGCGAAATTCAGCCTATGAGAGAAACACTGTCCTAGTTACGAGATGTACTTGAACTCCCAGCAGAATTACGAGGTTTCAGATATTTATGTCCAAAATAAATATTTAGTTTCACAGTAAATGATGTATTGGTATATCATCACTGCATTGTAGAATTGACTCATGTAATAAGGCTGAAACTTATATCTTCGTGTTACTTTCTTTGTGTCCTGACTTTTTATCGCCTCGATTTTTTTTTGGGTCGACTTCAATATGGAGTCACACCAGCTTTACCCTGAGCTTACTCTTAGATTACCATAATTTTATGTCATGACATGGAAAACTACTGCAGTGCACCAGTTTTAAGTGTTTTTGTTTCTTGCTGGCGACATTGTGTAATTAACAAAGATTCCATTTGAGGCCAGAATATATTTTCTAAGCACTTTCTCTAGCCTTCATCAGAGGCAGGTGGAAATAGAAGTTGTGGTGTTTTTGTAGAACTAAGAAATTTGGCATGAAATTTATGGAAGTATCTTTCTTCACCACAACATTCAGCCTAACATCAAGTGCAGGTTAACCCCATAGCGACGGGCCATGTGCTGAGGCGCCATAACAAACCGCTCAATCTCTGGAGTGTGGCGATGCACCAAAGCGCTACGAGCCGTGGGTTCTGCATGATGTAGGGAACTCCTGTGCTCAAAGTTGGCTCGTTGCCATTAAGCTCAAGAGCGTAGATTTAAAACAAAAAAAAATCATTCATCAGTAAGGGGTTAATGGAAAAATCATAGTCTAATAAGCATATTGAGCTTGTTGTTCTGTTGTTAATTTGTTAGTGCTGTTCACTGTTACTAATGTATATATGCCTAGTCTGAAATTTAATGATTTTTAAGGTTATATGTTGGTGTCAGAAGCCTTCTAATACCCTAAATGTTATAAAGAATAAAACAGGAAGGATACTAATTCTGTTAGCTCACCAACTCTTCACTGGGGCTATATTTAACTGTGGAAGCCTTTCCTCATTTCTCAGAGATACTTGCCACAGCAAATCATAGTAGATACTTTTCTGCTACCAACATAGTAGTCAGTTTCATCTCCAGGACCTCTTCTTTTTACCTTTGACATTACCTATGGAAGCACAAGTCGTAATTACTCTCACGGCAAGTACACTAGTTTCTGGTGCAGTTGCCTTCTTCATTTTTTGTTTTGTCAACCGAAAGTAATGGTGTTGGAGCAGTACTTGCTGCATGGTAGGGAAAATAAGGAACACATTAAGGGCTGTCTTCCCTATGTGCAGTATGTTACAGGTCAACTTTTGTATGTTTTAATGTTACTAAATAATCTTGCTCTTGAGTAGCCATACAAATACAAATTAGGTCATGCACATTCCTCTGAATGGCATGACCTACTGATTTACTGAGAAATCTGATTTAAAGTGTGCACTATTTAAGTACAATAAGTTGCCTGCCTGTCTAATTTTCCAGTCCAGAATATGGACCTATCAATATTTATATTCATTGTATAGTGACTAGGATTATAACTCTATGTGATAAATAATCCCTTAGATTAGATAACCTGAAATGATTTGAGTTGTTGTAGGGTTAAATAATTTCAGAGAGTCTCAAGAAAAGGTAGGCAGTTTATGTATATGCACACAGAAAAAAATCACTGCAATTCAATGTATTGTTTGCAATATTGTGTTATCCTAAATGTAGTAAGTCATAGACATAGATGTAACTATATCACAGAAATTAGAAGCAAATTCAGTCTTCCAAAATTAATTCTATATTCTCTCAAAGCAGAATATACCACTTTTTGTGAGGTTTAGAGACTAACAAAGAACAAACACAAAATAAAACAAAACAAAATGATAATTCCGGTTGCTGTATACGTAAATGCTATTTATTCAAGGAAAACCCTGGTGTATGTAATAGCTTTCCATACCATAGGATCTGGTAATAGTTTGTGCAATCAAAATTTACTTTATTTTTATAGCAGCATGGATTATAGTATGCCATTACCAAGTTATGGTTAGTGAAGTAGCCCTTCTAGACATCACTATGACAGTATATTTGATTTCACAGCAAACCATGTAACTGTTCCTCCAAAAGAAGACTTTTACTTTATTATTTAGCTACTTAAATTTTGGTAGAAAAATTTTAGCTACATGGTGTAGGGTAAGAAATTTTTATTGCTCTTATTTACACATTTATTCTTTTCCAGTGTGAAGAGTTTATTATACTGGAGATAACCAAAGTGACATGCTTAGTTATCTAATTGACCTCCTGTCTGGAATATGGCAGTCCATTATGGCCTTGTTTGGATTTGGCTCATCGCAGGCTGCGGTTTCAAATGAACTGGATGTGTACGTCAGAACAAACACAGGGGAGAAGGTTGTTTCAGAGCTTTAAATTATTTTTATGTTGGTCCTGTAAAAAGAAAGCTATACTACAAATATGAATTGAGAATAGAGACTTAAAGTCAGCTGATTCAGTGTCATTATTCTGTGATGTATTAAATTTGTTTCATAAATCAATAACGTGCATTAATATTCATAAACTTTGCCAGGTGAGTGTAAGACTCGACCAGTCATGGACAGTATCACAGATCAAGACTACCCTGGCCCCCAAACTTCAGAGCCCAGCTGACAGCCTGAGAATCATATTTGCTGGTAAGGAATTGCCAGACGACATGGTAATGCGTCAGTGTGACTTGGGCAATCACAGCATCCTTCATGCTGTCAGGGTTGTTTCGAAGGAAGATGAGAGAAAAGGAGCCGTTGATCCATCTGAAGTCGGGAATGTTACTTCCCTATCGAACAGTAAGGAGAACAGTGGTGAAGGAACAGAAATTACTCAGACTGAGAAAGAGGTTAGTATTTTATATGTTTGTATTTTTACTCTGGTCAAAACAGTGTGGTATGATTTGTCATTGCATATGCAGATCTATGCTTTTCTTTTTCTCAAATCCTAGAATAGGTTTTGTTTATTCAACAGTTTTATAACCTTATCTTTCTGACTTTGATTTGAAATATGGAGAAATTTGTGGTGAATTTTGAAGGCAGCATAATCATCCTTTATTAACTAAAGTTAGTAAATGACAAAGATAAATAAGTCATTGAGTCTCAAATATTTTTGAAACTTTTTGCACTAAGATTAGTAGAGGGTAGAATCTTCCTTTTTTTTATAAGAGGACTGACTTTCTGTTGACTCTTTTTCTGGAACCTTAACAGATATTTTTTTAAGGAGAGTGATCCATTTTTTCTGACAATATCTTTTATATAGCACCTTAATCTGATGTTTGCAATATACTTCTATCATAATGAATACCAATAAGTTTTTGGGAATGATATTCAGTCTCAATAAATAATGACTATTATTACCATGGCAAAAATGACCTTGTGACTAATAAGACTAACAGGCTGCTATTTAGATTTGTTAGATAAATAATTGTTTGACTAAATGGAAAGACCCTTATTGACTCATGATGCACACATTCAAAACAAGGCCAAACCTCATTTTGACATGGCTCCTAGTTGGAAAAACTACTGTGGCTAATTCATCCCATTTAACATGGGCTTTCCCAGCTCGGGATAGCAAAATACAGGTTTCACTTTTACCTTGACCAGTTTACCACTTTTTTAACATAACATTTCAGGATGGAAAGCTACAGCAAGTGGAAGTGCCATCAAGATCTTCTGGCCACACAAACGCAGAAGTCGACATCAGGAGTAAGGCAGTATCACCACCCGTTCCAGAAGAACTGTGTCCCATACCAGGGTCCTCTACATCTAATAGGTCTTGTGGAAGGCTGCTCTGTGATGCTTCAACTGTTATTACTATACAAATGACAGAAGCAGAGCAGAAGAGCATTCGAGACCTTAAAGTAAGCCAAATAGTTTTGTGAATCTTTTTTTAAATAGAATACATATAATCTATATAATGTTGGGATGATGACCTCTCAAGTCCTATCTCGTCATAGTAGACCAGACCCCACACTAGGATGAGGTCTTCACTTCATGCATTGCTGAGCCTGGCCTAGTTGTGCTAAACAGATACACATCGGTTTAGCTTGCTGGGCTCCAGCTGCATCTGTTGAGGAGAAATATCCCTTCAAAAGTAGGCTAAATGGCTCTTCTTAGTATCATTAAAAAAAAGATGAAAAAAAGAAGAATATATGTATATATATAGATAGATATTTATAGATATTTATAGATATTTATAGATATTTATAGATATTTATAGATATTTATAGATATTTATAGATATTTATAGATATTTATAGATATTTATAGATATTTATAGATATTTATAGATATTTATAGATATTTATATATATATATATATATATATATATATATATATATATATATATATATATATATATGTGTGTGTATTTATATTTAAATATATGTACATATGTATGTATATATGTATATCTAAATATATGTATACATATATATACACATATATATAAATACATTTGTGTATATATATATATATATATATATATATATATATATATATATATGTATATATATGTATATATATGTATGTGTATATATATGTATGTGTATATATATGGATATGTATATATACACACACATATACACACATATACACACATATACACACATATACACACATATACACACATATACACACATATACACACACATATATATATATATATATACATACTTATATATATATATATATATATATATATATATATACACACACATATATATATACATACTTATATATATATATATATATATATATATATATATATATATATATATATATGTATGTATGTATGTATGTATGTATGTACATACATACATACATACATACATACATATATATATATATATATATATATATATATATATATATATATATATGTATGTATGTATGTATGTATGTATGTATGTATGTATGTATGTATGTATGTATGTATGTATGTATGTATGTATGTTTGTATATATGTATATATATACACATAAATATACACACATATTTCCTGAGTATGACCTTTTTATGGTAAATTTTGTTGGCATTTTCTCAAAATTTCCTGTTCTGTCTTTGATGTTGTCCATGTTTAAGAGGGTTTGACACCTGATAAAGCTGTTATTTAATCTTTAAAATAAAAGTGCTCTGACATTTAAGAAAGGCTTGTTTTAAATTTTTATTCCCTAAATATTCCAACTGAAAGAAGGAAAATCAGGCTTCAATCCTAATATTATCTATCATTATTTGAAGCTATGTATATTTATGATGAATTTCCCTTTTAGAGTCATGATGGGATGGGAGAGCGACCTCACTTCTACGTCTATTGTGTGGTGCCATGCAATTCGGTACAAGTGGGAAAGTTACGAGTGAGGTGTGTGTCGTGCAAGCAAGGAGCTCTGACACTTCATCGCGATCCATGCAATTGGGAGGATGTTCTCCAGCCTGGAAAGGTATGTTCATCTGGTTGTGATAGGTACTAGCCTCTCTTGTAAACCTGAAGTAGAATTATATAAAATTGTGAGGTTAACTTCAGAATATATGTTATCTAGATGTTGATAACATTATTATTTTTTTTTTACATACATTGCCATTAAGTATGCTTTAGTTGCACTTTGCTACTTTAATTGGAGAATAGGATACAATGTTGATCATATTGAGTTTATGGTTCACATCTGCCACATATCAGTGGATACAGTAGTGTTTGCATTGTGAATACATATCTTTTAGTTCAAAAATACCACAATATTTTTTACAACAAACATTTAGTTTCTGTGGAAATCTGTTGAGAAATAGTTCTGTGATATATCACTGCATAGAAGTTTGTAACGTCAAGTTGTATTATTCACAGATATAATCAACCCAGTGAGTGCGGGTGGCAAAACAGCATTGTCATGCCCACTGTAATAAAAGTTTTATATATTGCCTTTACACATAGATTGCTCTACAATTGCTTAGTCACCAAGGAGTCAGCAATTAGTCTTACCTATCTCATCTGTTTTACCCTTTTCCTTAATTTTTTGAAGGCTACATTTCTATTGTTTTATTATCTTTGAAGTTGTCAATATTTTAATCACAATTTGATAATCATAATATCAATAAGAATGATAACAATATCAATATTAATAGTATTGGAAAGAAAAACACATTTTCCAAGGAATGGGGAAGTCATGATTGGTAACTAGAGCCAACTGATAGACTTCTTGCTGCTGAGCACACATGGAGCCATCTGTATGTAACAAAACTCACTAAAATCTAAAGGGGACAGTAAATAAACCCACTGACATTGGGTTAAACTTATGTTGGTAAAAACCCAATCAGATTTAGATGTGGTCACTGGCTTCTTACAGCCAAATTCAAATATTCTGTTGACAAAAGACTGATCCAAAACTTAAATAGTCAGTCTTAGTTAAGTAATAGGAGAAATATTAAATTATTCTGAAACCTTGTATATAGTTGAATGAGTGTTATATTTTTGTAAGATAGTAAGATGTAAGTTAATGGAGAAAAATTACAGTACTTTTCATAACATAATTATATCATTATGTTGCATCTCCAGATAAATGCGACATGTGAGACACCAGATTGCAGTGGAACTAAGGCAGAATTCTTCTTCAAATGCCGAGGTCATGAAACAAGTGGTGAAGATGATACTTCAGTGGCCCTGTACTTGGTCCGAGCAAATCTTCCTGCTGTGCCCTGCTTGGCTTGTACAGATGTGTCATCGCCTGTTGTGGTGTTTGAATGTGTAGATGCTCACGTTATGTGCCTCGACTGCTTTGTCACTTATTGTGTGTCAAGATTAAATGAAAGGCAGTTTATACAAGATGAGAAACTAGGTTATACTCTGTCATGTCCAATAGGTTGCCAAGACTCTCTCATCCGTGAAGTACACCATTTCAAGTTAATGGGTGATAACAATTATGAACGGTACCAGCGCTGGGGAACAGAGGAGGCTGTCTTAGCTGCTGGAGGTGTCTTATGCCCATACCCTGGCTGTGGTCAAGGCATCATCCCAGACCAAGATTGCCGTAGAGTAGCTTGCCTTAATGGCTGTGGATATGTATTCTGTCGTCTTTGTCTCCAAGGTTATCACATAGGAGAATGTAATCCTGAAGATGGAAATGGACCGAATGTTGTAGGTAGCTCTGGCAGTTTTGCCGTTGACCCTTCACGCGCTGCTGGCTCTCGGTGGGATGAGGCAACATCGCTTGCCATACGTGTCACAACGAAGCCTTGCCCCAAGTGTCGTACCCCTACTGAGCGGGATGGTGGCTGCATGCACATGGTCTGCACGCGAGGGTCTTGTGGTTTCCATTGGTGTTGGGTTTGCCAGACAGAATGGACCCGAGAGTGCATGGCAGCTCATTGGTTTGGATAAACAGCTTTTAAATTCTTTACAGTCAGTGCAACAAACATCTAGGAAAGTTTTATCATCTGTATAGATATAATTTTGCAAATATTGACTGTATTTTGTGTGGAATATGTCAGAGTAATATATAATTTTCATTGTCTTCAGAGTTGCCACATAGAACTTTTGTAGTATATGGTAGGGTTCAAGCTAGAAGTGAAGGTCAGTATCTGTAATTAGTGCAATCTTTAGTATAAGCAAAGCTAAGTGAGTTGATACTTGCACATTTCAATTGCTATTTCTTTATTTACAATTTTATTAAAAAGATCTTTATTGTACACTTACTCATTTATATTGCAGGGTGATCGAATCTGTTAGAAGTAGTGTTTATCATCGTGTACATAAAAGTTATGTATGAATCATGTGGTGCTGTTTCATTAAATAGTTTTATTTTTAACAAAGTGTCTCATAAACTCTTTACCCCTCACTTCGCACAGGTTTCTTCTGTATTGTCCGTGGAGTTTCATCTCCATTCATACCATCATGACTAACGACTCTTAAAACCGCTTAATTTTCTATATGCAGATGATATTCTATGATGATTATGTTTTAATTTTCTTTATTTTCTCTCCTTCTTTATGTGTATTATGAAAGAAGTACATGTTTTAAGTGAATTATGAAAATTATAATAAGAAAGAAGTTGCTCCGTTTATACTTGGTTTCTTCATAATTTTGCTCAGTCATGGTTGCTCCCTATTTGTAATTCATTGTAGATGTGACAGATACAAAAAATTCCATATTGATTTGATACAAGTTGTAAGTAAAGATGAATAATGAATAACATAAAAACACCAAACTCTGGATATGGAAGCTGTATACAACATTCAAACCGTGCCCCAGTAAATGTTGATAATTATGGAAGACCACGCCTCTCAGTCTCTTATCAGCTTTGTCAGCCTGCCAGTGGTCATGTCCCCTCTGACTGCTATCACTAAACTGCCCACAAATTTCTCCTTCTGTTTGCCCCTTCCCCTTTCACCCTCTATTTCTCTAAACATCTAGAGCCTTGAAAAAGTAGTGGTGTAAGCAGGGCACTTGATTTTCCATAAAGTATAAGAATTAAAAGCCTTTTGAGGTTGATGTTTAGATGAAGTATTTATTTACTAATTCACAAGTGTTCTTAAAAACAGACTAGAGCCTAGACGCCTTTTAAGGGTCAAGGCAAACTGGGAAGTGGGCAGACAGACAGGTAGGCAAGCAGGCAATTTTTTTTTTTTATGAATATAGATAGATAAGTAGACACTGACGGGTAGGGAAGTGTATTTGTAATCACAATAAACTGATTGACACATGGATAGATATTGATATAGGCTGACCAATACTTTTGTGGATTCATATTCTCTGTCTGTCTGTCTATCTGTCTGCCTGTCTCTGTCTTTGTGTCTGTCTCTGTGTCTCTCTCTCTCTCTCTCTCTCTCTCTCTCTCTCTCTCTCTCTCTCTCTCTCTCTCTCTCTCTCTCTCTCTCTCTCTCTCTCTCTCTCTCTCTCTCTCTCTTCAAGTTACATATTTAGGAATAGTTATGGTAAAGTTTATTCATTTTGGCCTAAAAGTTCACAATTTTCGGTAACCAGAAGCGTCCTGAAATTTCATAATCACTACAGGGTATACATAAAGAATCATGCCCTATCCCCATTCATGATTAGTGTTCTCCATATATCCAGTTTTCAGATACATCGACAATTACAAAAGAATTTGAATGTAAAACAAAAATATATAAATATCAGCACCCACGTAAAATATCTTTGCAGAAAAACTCATACCCCGATTACATTCGTGTCTTCCAAAATAATCACTTACGACAGAGACAAACGAAACCCCAGAATTAAAAAAAAGAAAAAAAGAAGAAAAAAAAAGAACGCATGAAAACGGCATCATGGAATCAAGTAATTACAAAAATAAATGCCCCCAAAATCTCAGTATACGAGGAGAGACCTGTCCTTACTGTAGGAATCCAGCCTGGCCCATCAGATATATCAAACTCGTCTCGATTCCTGAACCGCCCTAACACACGACACGGGAATCGGTTCGACTCCTTACTCTCTAGACTCTTTTAGGAGACGAGGGAGGAAACACGAGGATTGTCACAGCCTCGGAAATGGATTATCCCAGACCATATCCTAATATTCAAATCAAGCCATATATTCAAAAGATTAAGAATTAGAAAGATAAAAAATAACGCTGTCTAGATATAAAATTTCTGGCAACTCGATGGCAGCTGCAACTTTCTTCCCATGTCTGTGTTACCTGACAGGAGTTGTGCAACACCTGACCACCTTATGAATGTGGTTCTTCCCGAGGCACCAATGGCTAGTGGCCAAGGGTTCGCAAGGTATCACGGTGATCAGTGGATCTGGCTTTGACCACATCTCGCCGCCGAGGATTGGAGGAGGTCCGGACCTTCGGCTCGCGCGCCTCTCTCCTCTTTTCCTCGTCTTTTTCATCTCCTCGATCTTCTTTTTCCTCTTCTTCTTGTTCTTCATTTGTTCTTCCTCATCTTCTTAATTTCTTCTTCTCGTTCTTCTTGTTCTTGTTCTTCCTTTTCTCTTTGT
>NC_061851.1:17202248-17207248 GCF_019202785.1 Penaeus chinensis | reverse complement strand
TTCATCATTATGTTGCATTATGTACATACACAGGCTTTGTGTGTGTGTGTGTGTGTGTGTGTGTGTGTGTGTGTGTGTGTGTGTGTGTGTGTGTGTGTGTGTGTGTGTGTGTGTGTGTGTGTGTATAGATACATATAAATATATACTCCTTTATATGTATAGTCTAATTTCAGAATCCTTTAAGCAACCATCCAATATGGCGTGACAGAGCTCAGACACAAACACCTTTTCAAGACCAAGAAGGCAAATGTATCGACTCGAGATGCGTTATCTACACACCCCTGGATGACACGTGGTTTCTACGCGACCTCGTGATTATTACGGTTTCTAGGTTATTAGTTTTTTGAAGTTAGTTTTCGCTTTCATACTTGTTTTCCTTGCTATTTAATACCATTCCTTTGTAATATTCATATGATGGAACGTTTCTAATTAAGAATACCTTTTTATTATTTTGATTATTATTATTATTATCATATTATCCTTTTTTAATGCATTTATGTGCAATCTATCTGTTACACGAGGTCATATACACGCACGCATATGCTGGCTTAATGTGCATGCGAGTCTAAATGCGCCATTCTGTGTGTACAGAGATGCAATTGCTTGCTCCGGTGTGCATGCAATTCCCACGGCATCAATCTCTGATTACGAAATAGATGACAATCAAAGACATATGACCAAATCCATGCAAAACAACCAGGCATGCAAACGAATCTATGCAATCATGCATTATCAAATTTAATGCATGAATCACAGCATATGACGGATGATTCATTGCATGTGTTGAATGGTTCATCGCTTATTATGCACTGAGCGTTTGTCACTTGCAAACGCCAGTGGTTCATGTTTATCAGATGTTCAAAAATGTTTAAGATCATAGTTGCATTCATGAACAATATGAAAAATGTTGATATTCTTTATGCGTAATGAACTGCAATGTTCCTATCAAACAGAATGATCATTTCAAAGGCATTCTTGATACCAACGTCCCTGTGATTCAGATTACATAATGTTATTACAAATTATTGCATAATATTTCAATTAATAATATAATTAATTATAGTATAATATCATCAACATTATAATAACAGTACAATTATTACAAAATCATACTTGTAACTCGAGTGGGTTAATGGCAATGACGAAACTCATGACGTTCCTAGTGGTCATTATAATTAATGCGCTTAGGGTGATTATGATAATGCTGATGATAATGACGACGAAATTTAGAACATAACATTAGCAGCATAATTACCTTAATGATAAGCAAGGTAATGGACATCCTTTAGCCATTATGACATCAATAATTATTTTAAGGATGCAGAGGACGCAACTGATAATGATTTTGATAGTTGTGAGAACGGTGAGGATTCATTGCATTAACAAAACATTATAATGGTGTGGACAAAAATCATAGTAGTAGTAGTAGTTATGGTAAGAGTAAATATAATGATAATAATAATAGTTATAATAATAATAATAATAATAATAATAATAATAATGATAATAATAATAATGATAATTATAATAATAATAATAATAATAATAATGATAATAATAATAAAAATAATAGTGATACTAATGATAGCAGTGATAATGATAAAGATAACGATAGTGATAATGATAATAAGAAGAACAATAATGATGATAACAACCATAACGATTATAATGCTAATGATAATAGCAATAATAATAATAGCAATAATGATGTTAATAACAATAATGTTAATGATAGTAACAATACTGTTAATGATAATTATAATGATGATAATGATAATAATAATAATAATGATAATAATAATAATAATAATAATAATGATAATGATAGATAGTCATAATAATAATGATAATAATAATAATAATAATAATAATAATAATAATGATTATTATTATTATTATTATCATTATAGTTGTAATAATAATAACAATGATGAATGTGTTGTGATGTAAGTACACACTGCAAATACATCACAACACAAGTATACACGCACACACAAACGGAGACTTGTAAGTATGTATTTTTCATAGATTCCTATTGGCGTTGCTATCGTCATTATTGTTTTATGACAAGTATTATCATTGCTGTTGTTTATTTTACTGTTATCTCTATCACTTCAAGTCATTATCATTATCGTTATTATAATTAGTGTTACTATTATCATTAAGGTTAGCATTAGTATTGTCATTATCATTATTAGTATTATCATCATCATTTTTATTGTGGTCGTTGTTTTTCTTATTGTAATATTATATGTTGTTGTCATCATAATCTCACAATTATCATCATTACCATTACTGCTGACGTATTTTTTTCATCAACATTATGCTCATCAAGATCCTCATCCTTATCAATATCACAACTAGTTACTTGAACTGTCATTATCACTATTATCTCCATCATTACTATGAGCATTGTGATCATAAATTTCAGCATTACTGTTATCACCATAAGTTAAACGTTGTTATTAGTGTCTTTCCAATCACTGCCATTGCCATGTCTATTATCCTTAACATCACAACTACTAGTCTATCATTATTGCCATCGTGGATATTTTATCCTAAGCAATATTCTATATCCCGGATCAAATTTATGAAGTAATTGAATAGAATGAACTGCAGTAAAAATCCATTTAGCATGCATCAATTTTTTATGTATAAAACGTAGAAGCGAAATTGAATACTAGACTGCTACACATTTCTTCAAATTCACAAGACAATTTTATTCATGTAGTAAACATAGCTCAATATAAGCACTGTAGTACAAAATATTTGTTATATTGAACATATTACACTCTTATATTACACGCATAGTTGTACATTACTTACAATATAACTTCAATGCTAATGTCGCTCAGTAATATCTATCAGTATTACTCTTAATAAACCGATGCCCAATATAATCAGTTCCATTATTTTGAGATCCAAGCATTTTACATTTTACAGTTGTGAGATATGGCTTAAATTAAGTGAGAATATTATTGTATTAATAGATTATATCTATGTATTTTGTGTAGTTTCTGTACTGCAGCCATTTGCAGAACTAACTGAATTTCTGTTTACAGTGATCTCTCTCTCTTTCTCCCTCCCTCATCCCCCCCCACCCCCTCTCTCTCTCTCTCTCTCTCTCTCTCAACATTTTCAAACTTATACATTAAAATATACCTGACCTTTAGGTTAAAACATCTGAAATCCTCGAATCCTAACTATAAGTAATCAAACAAACAAAAAAACCTTTTCTTTCCTTTATACCAAATATAAGACCTATTAGGAATTACCAACCAAAGGGTGTGAGTGCCCCTTTCCTGATAACATATGTATGCCAAGTTTGACATCATGACGACACGACGTAAAGGTGGATGCCATAAGAGAAGCAATAATATGACTTCCTAGTTATCCGATAATAATGCAGCTCATGTTAACAATGGGAGGCATCTGTCGTGGACTTTTTAGAATAGATGTGATAGAAATTAGATGGAAAATGGCTATAAAGTCATTCCAGTCTTGGTTATGTTGAGGTCATGTATAGATAATTTATATACGACATAGTATATCAGATTAATATTTTTATTTTTGAGACAAACTCTTGAACTGGAGTACAATTATTATTCTTAATTAACAGCAAGAATAACTGCAAGAAAAGGATTATTAATGAAATTAATCTATCAGAAGACAACAGTTTCATAATTCTTCTTCATTACTTATGCATGCCATATGTTTTTGCGATTCATATCTTCTCTGCTCCTACGTTCTCTCCTCAAGCTCCATTCTTATTTTTATATTATTGTTGCCTAATTACGTTGTTCTTTTAGTCCAGTTTTTATCGCACTTATTTTTCATCGCCTGGTCACAACGTCACAAAGTAATTAATTGGAAGCACAAGCACTTCAGACAGAGAGCAATCAGGCAGCCGAGATCACGCTTAGGACAAACCTCCCCAATGACCCTCTTTGTTTCTTGAAATTCTTCCCTCCCTTGCTCGCAGCTTTCTCTCTCTCTGAACGTTGTTGTTTCCCACCTCATTTCTCCCCTCATTTTCCTCCTCTTTCTCATATCCTACACGTATCTCTTAGAGCATCCTCATTATCTAAAGAGCATCCTTTTTTTCCCCCGCCTGCGTTGCCTCCTCGCCTCCCGTCGTGTTCCTCATCACCCTCGACGTCCCACACGCCTCCTGCGGCCACCGAGACCTCACGGGGAAGAAATGGGTCAGTAGGACATCCAGGACAGGCGGTGGAGGGGGGGGGGGGGTACAGAAGGCGACGGAGGCCAGAAGGGCCGCACGGGGTAGGGGGGGACCCTTCGGATTTTTACAAAGGGCGGGCTGGCCGGCGTAAGACGCAGCAGTGAGAAACGGGTGGCTTGGCTTACGTCATCGAACTAAGCTGATATTCATACACACACACTCATACAAGCACACACACGCACGTACACCTGTTTATAGGAGGAGATGCATCACCATTACAGATTTACATATATAAATGAACTAAGAACTTACGTTGACATGTATTATTTATAACACACACTCACGGCACAGCAGGAAATTGCATTAATAAGTAATACGTCTATCACTGCATAGATAATTATCTTGGGATATTCCAAGGAAATCTTGACAGGCAATAATAATGCACTATGATCATTATTGTTTTTATTATTAGTAGTATTATCATCATTATTATTATCAGTATCATTACTATTATCAGTATCATTATTATTATCATTATTGTCATTATCTTTATTATCATTACCATTACTAGCCTTATCCTCATTATCATTATCGTTATCACCATTAGGTCTACCACGAATACCATAACCATCATAATCATCTTCATCATCATTCCCATAATCATTATAAATTCCCTGCATCATTTTACTACAAAATTCCTCTCTCTCTTTTCAAACATCTTTCGAATTCACACGTCTTAAGAGGATTTATTCTAAATCAGATTTTTTCCCTAAAGGTATATCTAACCATCTATTACAACTATCACATTCCAGCTTAC
>NC_061851.1:17174419-17180881 GCF_019202785.1 Penaeus chinensis | reverse complement strand
CCCCTCCCGCATGACATGCCCCTCCTCATGACATGCCCTCCTCATGACATGCCCTCCTCATGACATGCCCCTCCTCATGACATGCCCCTCCTCATGACATGCCCCTCCTCATGACATGCCCCTCCGCATGACATGCCCCTCCTCATGACATGCCCCTCTTCCATGACATGCCCCCCGCATGACATGCCCCTCCTCATGACATGCTCCTCTTCATGACATGCCCCTCCGCATGACATGCCCCTCCTCATGACATGCTCCTCTTCATGACATGCCCCTCCGCATGACATGCCCCTCCTCAAGACATCCCCCTCCTCATGACATGCCCTCCTTTTTTTTTCAACTCCCCCCAAGACATGCCCCTCCTCAAGACATCCCCCTCCTCATGACATGTCTTCCCCCCTCCCCTACGAATCGTTCTAGCACAGGGAGGAGAGGGATGGGTCGGGGTGCATAGGGGGAGGAGGGGCCATGGGGAGGAGGGGGTAAGATCATGAAAAGGGGAGGGGGGGGGGGTAACTGACCTATTCTCCCTTGCCTCATTCACTCCCTCTTGAGATACGCGTCGGCGAGGCGATGGAAATGCGAGGAGGGAAGATGAAGGAAAGGAAGGAATAGAAAGAGAGAGAGGAAGGAAGAGAAAGAGAAAGGAGAGAAGGAGGGAGAAAGAGGGAAGGGAGGAGAAAGAGAAAGGAAAAGAGGAGAGAGAGAGAGAGGAGTGGGGGTAGGAGAGAGAGAATGGAAGAGGGAGGAGGAGGAGGAATGGGAAATGAGATTGGAAGAGAGAAAGGAAAAACAAGAGAAAAGAAGAGAGAGGAGAAGAAATAGAGAAGAGTGAGAGAAAAAAGAGTCAGGCAAAGAGAGTACGAGAGACAAAGAAAGAGAGATAAAGATAGAGACAGATAGACAAACAAACAGATATATATAAAGATAGATAGATAGATAGATAGACAGATAGAGATAGAGATAAATAGATGTACTGATAGATAGATGGAGAGAATGAGAGAGAGAGAGAGAGAAAGAAAGAAGGAAGGAAAGAAAGGAAGAGAGAGAGAAAATAATAAAACCAAAGGTAATAATACCAACCAAACTTTTTATCAAATCATCAGACATACATACATACATACATACATACATACATACATACCAAAGCCTCGCCGTGATTACCGTGTCATGGAAACATCCCCGAGGCCAGGAAAAGGCACAGCTTCCCCCGCTCGCCTTAGCAGCTGAGGGCGACAACGGCCGCCCTAAACGCCGGGGCCGGGGACCTCCCCAAGGAGCCCGCTCGGTGATAATTGGTCTTGACCTTGCTACGGGCTTCTGGGCCATGCGTCGTCGCGGAAATCGGGCTTTTTTGCCTTGTATTATGTATTATTTTTTATTATTGTTGTTATATTTTAGTATTTTTGTTCTTATTTTTATTGTCTCGTATCTCTTCTTTCTCTATCTCTGTCTATCTGCCATTCGTCATTGTGTCTTTTTTTTTTATCTTTTTCTCTTTGTCTATGTGTGATTCGTCGTTTTGCATTTTCTCTTATTTATCTATTTATTCTTTATCTATCTATTTATTCTTTATTTATCTATTTATTCTTTATTTATCTATTTATTCTTTATTTATCTATTTATTCTTTATTTACCTATTCATTCGTATCTCTTCTCTCTCTCTCTTTTTCTTCTCTCTTTGGGATTCCTGTAATTATAGCCATCTTTTCTTAGGGGGTGGGGGTGGAGGCTAGAGATAGAGAGTAATGCATGCAGTTATATCTATCGCGTTACTATTATACATGTATTCTTTCTTTACTTTTTAAACTTTTTTTTTTTTTTCTCTAGGCTAGAGATAGAGAGTAATGCATGCAGTTATATCTATCGCGTTACTATCATACATATATTCTTTCTTTACTTTTTAAACTTTTTTTTTTTTTCTCTAGGCTAGAGATAGAGAGTAATGCATGCAGTTATATCTATCGCGTTACTATTATACATATATTCTTTCTTTACTTTTTAAACTTTTTTTTCCTATATCGGCCGTTCATTCGCACGACTCGCTCACGTGATAAGAAGATCAAGACGTTTGGCTCAAGATTCTTCCTCTTCGCGAGGTCATGAAATCTTGATCTTGTCTTGGAAGAAATTGCCTGTGCTTGCTTGGCACGGGTCAGGCCGAAGAAGAGGGTTCATCCGGTCCTTTACGGTGATAATTCATGGGTTTATCTCCAGGTATTAGCTCTTGTGTTGCTTGAATTTATGTGTGTCAAGGCGTTGTGTGTGTGCGCTCTGCCTGTGTCGGTTTTTGTTTTTGCTTTTTTTGTTTGGGCGCGTGAGTTCGGGGTTATGTGCGTCACTATGTGTCTCCTTCCCTGTGTGTGTGTCTGTGTGTGTGTGTGTGTGTGTGTGTGTGTGTGCTTGCGTGCGTGCGTGTGCGTGCGTGTGTGTCTGCTCACAACCACAGTGTGAGAGAAGCCAGTAGGGTCGGGTCCCACAGTTCCGCTTATAATGACAGACAATCCACACACATTTTACATTTGCTCCATATTCATATTTCCCCCCCCCCCCCCTCTCGGCATTCTTGCCGCTTTTTTTCTCGTTGACCTTGCCTAATCCTCCTTATCTCTCTCTCTCTCTCTTTCTCCCTCCCTCCCTCCCTTCTTCTCTCCCTCTCCCTCCCTCCCTCCCTCTTCCTCCCTCTCTCCCTCCCGCTCTCCCCCTCTCTCTCTCCCTCATTTTCTTTCTATTTTTCCTCATGATTTCTGCTCATATGTCTCGGCTCCTTCCCCCGGGTTGAACAGACACAGGCAGGCGATCGGGAAGACGGCTCAGTCCTGAAATCAAAGACTCGGCCGGCACGACACTCCCTCTTGGGCTGCGAGGGAGGGAAGGAGGGAGGGAGGGAGGGAGTTAGAAGGTGTGATTGGAAGGGAGGAGGGAGGGAGGGAGGGAGTTAGAAGGTGTGAGTGGAAGGGAGGAGGGAGGGAGGGACGGTAGGGAGGGAGGGAGGGAGGGAAGGGAAGGAGAGGGTAGGATTGGGAGAGAGGAGGGGGGAGGGAGGGATGGGAAGGAGGGTAGGATTAGAAGGGAAGAGAGAGGGAGGGAGGGATTGAGGGAAGGGAAGGGAAGGAGGGTAGGATTGGAAGGGAGGAGTGAGGGAGGGAAGGAAGAAGTTGGGGGGGTAAGATTGAAAAGGAGGAGGAAGAAGGAACAGAGGGAGAGAGGGAGTCAAGGAGGGAAAGGAAATGGATGAATGGATGGATGGACAGAGGGAAGGTGGGAGGAAGAGGGAGAGCGGGAGAGAGAAAATGAGAAGGAGGGCGGGAGAGAATGAGAGAAAGAGAGGAGGGGAGGGAGGGGAGCAAAGAACAAGACATTTATGAAGGAGACAATGATAAAGATGATAAGTAACGAATGGAAAATAAGAAAACAGACAAAACTAAAAGCGACGACTCAGCAGAGAAGAGAGATAGCAAAGATAGGAAGAATGAGATGGAAGAAAAAAGTCGAAGATTAGGGAAAAAAGAGAGGAAAACAAGAAAAGAAAAGAAAAAAAAAAACAACGTCGTTCAAAGAAAAGGATGAACCATGCCTAACCTCTCACGACGTTCCGCTCCCCCCCCCCCCTCGCACTCCCTTCCCCTCCCCCTCCAGCCCCCTCGCACTCCCTTCCCCTCCCCCTCCAGCCCCCTCGCACTCCCTTCCCCTTCCCTCCCCCCTACCCCCTGCCCCATGCCCCCTGCCCCCTGCCCCATGCCCCCTGCCCCCTGCTCTCTCTTCCTCCCTGTGGTTCACTTACTCGGAACAAATCAGCCTCGAGTTGCTTGAAGCATGCGTGCAAGCGGGGGCAGAGAGGACGGCAGGGGGGTGGGGGCGGAGGGGAACAGCCACGGGGGGGAGGGAGAACAGCCACCGGGGAGGGGAGGGGGAGCAGTCACGGGGAAGAGGGGGATTAGCCACGGGGGAGGGGAGGGGAACAGCCACGGGGAGTAGGGGGAGAACAGCCCCAGGGGACGAGCGAGGGAGTTGGGAGAAGGGGGGAGGGGAGGGAGGGACTCGAGAAGAGAGGGGGAGGGGGGGCAGGGCAGGTGGGGGTGTTAGCAAGGTCGCTCACCCTGCTTGCGAGCCGACTTCAGGCGACACTCCTCCCCGCCATCGCCGCCGCTCCTCGCTGGCTTCCGAGGGGCGGGCTGGAGGGGGGGGGGGGGGGCGCAGGCCAGAGACTATATATGCATATACATGCATGGATGTGTATATAAGTATATATATCTATATCCATCTATTCATCAATTTATATATATGTATATATTTATATATATAAATATATATATATATATATATATATATACATACATATGTATGTATGTATGTATATGCACACACACTCACACACACACACATATACACACACATATATATATATGCATATGTATATATATATATATATATATATATATATATATATTTATATTTACACATACATATATATACATATATATAAATACATATATATAAACATATATATATATATATACATATATACATATATATACATATATATATATATATGTATAAATATATGTGTGTGTGCGTCTCTCTCTCTCTCTCTCTCTCTCTCTCTCTCTCTCTCTCTCACTATATTTTATGTATATATATACACATATATATGTATACACATATATATTCCGGCAGCACAATACTGATGATGATGATGATGATAATAATAATAATAATAATAATAATAATAATAATAATAATAATAATAAAAATCATAACAATGATAATAATAATGATAATAGTTATGATAATGATAATGACAATAATGGTAATAGTAATGATAATAATAATAATAATAATAATAATAATAATAACAATAATGATAATAATGATAATAATAAAAATAACAATAATTATTATAATGGTGAGGATGATAATAATGATATTAACAATAATAATAATAATGATAATAATATTGATAATATTAGTAATAATAATAATATTGGTAAAAGTACCAGTGAAAATAATAAGAATAACAATGATTAATAACAATTTTGATAATGGTGATAAGATCAATGACAATAATGATAACAGTGATGATGATAATTATAATAATAATGATAATAATAATAATACTAATACTAATAATAATACTAATAATAATAATAATAATAATAATAATAATGATAATACTGAAAACACAAAAAATAACGATGAGGATAAAGAAAACATCGCACGATCGGCAGAAATAAGCAAGTGAGAATATCACAAATAATAACAATAAAAAAGAAAAAGGGGAATAAAAAAAAAAGAATGAATATTTCAACAATAAAAATGATAACAATAAAACAGAAAAGGAGATAAAGAAGAAGGAGAATGCAAACAAAATATACAAATCAGAAGCTCAGTCGCTCAGATCTCGAAGCTGAAAATTGTCTCGTGCGCCTCTAGACAAGTACCTGCGTTGACGAGCGAATGCCTGCCTATCTCTCGCACTCTCTTTCATAACCACTGATTCAGCAACACGACAAACTCCTTCAGTTTACCTTCAGTAGAGATACTGGGTACCCCCCAAGATTACGTCACGCTCGCTTGGGTACAGGATTTTCGCCTCTGTGGTAGAAGTGTTTTAAGGTTCAAAATGGTGTGTGGTGTTCCGTGTCTCTGGGTGATCGGGATGGCATGTGTGAATCTCGTGGTGAATTACTATTGGTCTTTTGTGATTGTTGTTGTTATCTGATTGTTTCATTGCTTTGTTTTTTTGCTGTTATCCTCACCCTTATCATTATTATTATTGTCAATATTGTATTATTATTATTATCAATATTTTATCATTATCGTTATCTTTGAAAAGGAGAAAACACACTACCGTGTTGATACTATGATATAAAAACCCACACTGGTTTTTATATCATCGTTATCTTTATTTTATTGTTATTATTATCACTAATAATAACAATGATAATAACAATAATATCATCATCATCATCATCAATGATCACAATCAATAATAATAATAATAATAATAATAATAATAATAATAATAATAATAATAATGGTAGTAGTAGTAGTAGTACTATTATCATTATTATTATCGTTATTATTATCATTATTATTACTATCATTATTATTATCATTTTTATAATCATCCTCCTCACCATCAACATCACTCTCTCGACTCTATCCTTGCTGCTCAATCGGTACTGATAACATCAATGCACAATAAAAATAACAAAAAATACCGAATTTCAACAACCTGACATGCAAAATTCACCAACCACAACAAAACATCGACAATAATAAATAAGCAATTAAGGACAGTAAATAAACGATCATTATTTCTTAATAACGACCCACCTATTGCAATCATTATATAATCTCTGGCACAATGACAGACAATCCTTCAGCATCTCTTGGTCCTTATCAGTTTATCGTTATCTCCAAGGAACAACAGGGGAGAGGCGAGTCCATGATGACTGT
>NC_061851.1:17146919-17154419 GCF_019202785.1 Penaeus chinensis | reverse complement strand
TGTCAATCCCCGATTTAAAAAAAAAAAAAAAAAAAAAAAAAAAAATCAGACTTCTCAATTCAAAGCCAGTAATTCACACGCACAAACATTCCTTTATTCTCGTAATATATAGAATGCCTTCATCTTTATCTTTACCTATTCACCTTATTATTCTGAAACTTTTTTTTAAAACCTAATGTCTCCGATTATACGGTAAATGTTTTCAAACTTTTTTTTTTTCTTTTTTTAATGTTCAAGAGTAGTTTTTTTTTTATTACCCTGAACATGAAAAATAATGATCGTTTCTATACACATTGTTAGTGTCATTATAGAGTGCATTAGCATTCTGATGAATCATTTTGATTAATGACAGTGGTTATGTTTATGAGGAAGAGGAAAAGGATAAGAATGAGGGATGAGAATAAGAATAAGGATGAGGATGCGGATAATTATGATGAAGATGAGGAGGAGGAAGATGAGGACAATGAGGGTGACGACGCATATGAGGAGGAGGATGACAAGGATGATTATAAGGCCGAGGATGTTGATAAGGAAGATGTGGAGGAGGATGATAATGATAATGATTAAAAGAAATACGATAAACAAGATAACAGGCGAATAGAAATCTCAATAATGTTAGGTTAATGTTAGATGCAACGGTAAATAATAACAGTCTCGTGACTCCATCACCAGATGGCTGTACCTTTTGTTAAACCGCATGACTGTGAAACAAAGTCCGTTCAGTGTTATCCTCGATTTCAATATTGTTTTCTTTGTTTATGTGTTGTTTGTTTGTCTGTTTGAGTATGTATACATACATGTATGTATACATGTATACATACATGTATGTATACATACATGTATGTATACATGTATAAATACATACATGCATACATGTATGTATGTATATATATGTATGTATATATGTATGTATTATTGTAAATAGGTATGTATGTATGTTTATCTCTCTGCCTGCCTGCCCCCCCCCCTCTCTCTCTCTATCTATCTATCTATCTATCGATCTATCTATCTATCTATCGATCTATCTATCTATCTATCTATCTATCTATCTATCTCTCCTTGCTGTGAATTTAAATTTTCTATTCTGGTTTTCTCTTTCTTCTAGCACTCATTTTCTTCTTCCAAGTCTACTTCCGTGCGGTGCAGCGGTAGCGATCTCGGCGAGCAATCTTGCTGCCCTGAGTTCGAATCCCTCGCCGCCAGTGGATCAAGACCAAGAATATCCATTGTAACAAATGGAATAAAACTAAATTATTGTTATCATCATTATTATTATTATTATTATTATTATTATTATTATTATTATTATTATTATTCCACGCCCCTCTTCCCTTTTCTTCTCCTTTCCTTCTCCCTTTTCCTATCCCCTCTACCTTCTCCCTTCCCTTCCCCTCATTCTTCCCTTTCCTTCTTACTTTCCTTGATCTCTCCCTGCTTCCTCTCCTCTCATTGCCTCTTCCTTTCTCCTATCTCTTCCCTCTTCTTCTTATCCCCTTTCCTTCCACTGACCTTTCCCTCTCTTTTCTTCCCTTTCCCTCTCCCCTCATCCCGTCCTTCCTCCTTTCCTCCCATCCCCTCTCCATTCTCTTCCCTTTTCCCCTCTTTCTCTTCCCTCTCTCCTTCCCTCTCTCTTCTTCCTTTCCATTCTCCTCTCCTCCCATCCCCTCTCCATTCTCCCTCCTTTTCCCCTCTTTCTCTTCCCTCTCTCCCTCCCTCTCTCTTCTTCCCTTCCATCCTCCTCTCCTCCCATCCCCTCTCCATTCCCTTCCCCTCTTCCTCTCGTCCTACCTCTCTCCCCTCTCGTAATAACTCCGCCAGCCGCCACTCCCCTCGACGCTGGTGATTTCTAACTTGATTGGAATTTAATAATCTGCTAAACAACAAACAGAAACAGCGTACGCAACCCATGGCCAGCTTCCCCTCGGCCTCTCACACTCGGGTCCCGGTAGACACAGGAAAGCAAACTGGTTTCTATGGCAACCGACATGACTTACGGTCGAGGGGAAGGGAGCTGTGATGCCTGCGTGTGAGTGTGTGTGTGTGTGTGTGTGTGTGTGTGTGTGTGTGTGTGTGTGTGTGTGTGTGTGTGTGTGTGTGTGAGTGTGTGTGTGTGTGTGTGAGAGAGAGATAGGTAGGGAAGAGGGAGGAATGAGGGAAAGAGGGAAGGAGGGAGGGAAAAAGAGGGAAGGAGGTAAGGAGGGTGAAGGGATGGAGATAGAAGGAGGGAAAAGGGAGGGGAGGGAAGAGTGAGGAGAGAGAGAGAAAGAGGGGGAAGATTAGAGAGAAAGAGGAAGGGAGGGAGTAAGAGGAAGAGAGAGAGAGAGAGAGAGAGAGAGAGAGAGAGAGAGAGAGAGAGAGAGAGAGAGAGAGATAGATAGATAGATAGATAGATAGATAGAGAGAGAGAGAGAGAGAGAGAGAGAGAGAGAGAGAGAGAAAGAGGGAGAGAGAGAGAGACGGGGTGGGGGGAGAAAAGTGGGAGAGAGGGAGGGAGGAAAAGAGGGAGAGAGAAAAGAAGAGAGATGGAGAGATGGAGAGAGGGAGTGAGGGAGGGAGATGTAGGGAGAAATGGGACAAAAGATAAAAGGAGGGAAAGGGAAGGAAGGAAGGAGAGAGAGAGAGAGAGAGAGAGAGAGAGAGAGAGAGAGAGAGAGAGAGAGAGAGAGAGAGAGAGAGAGCACTTGGGAACAGACATTAATATGCAACGATTAAATCCCTGGTTTCGTTTTGTCATCTTAGACATTATGTCATTATCTGTCACCCGGGTCTACGTGGGGCCTGTCACATGTTTGGGACGACGCTGTCAGCTACATATCCCGCCGAACAGTTAACTGACGACTGACAGCGCTGCCCGATTTTCGCCACGCTGCTGTCTGTACATGAAGGGCTGACGGGAGCCGTTTTTTTTATATACTATTTTCACTCGGATTTTGTAAAAGTAGTGAAAAAAATCGACATGGTTTAATAATAATAAAAAAAAATCTTTACCGCCCTGAGGAGACATAAAACTCGCTTCAAACTTCCATGAGACTTGCAATAATGACCTATTTGCAATCCTTTTGGAGTTCCCAATTTTTTTCCTTATAGATCTCGTGTGTTCATGAAGCGCCGGCTTTCGAACCGACCCGCAGAATAAAATTCCTCCAAGGCCATAGGGAAGAGTCGAAGATGTCGAGGTTTCCACGGAATTCAGAGGCGTTCATACAGTCGTCTCCCGGGCGAAGGACGACTTTCTGATTCGGTTCCTGGAGTTCAGAAGCGAGGCGCTTCCGGGAAATTTCTGCCGTCTCCTTAACTCCGCTCTGCGCGCTCTCTCTCTCTCACTCACTCTTTCTCTGTCCTTAAGGTCTCTCTATCTCTCTCTCTCTCTCTCTCTCTCTCTCTCTCTCTCTCTCTCTCTATCTATCTC
This sequence comes from Penaeus chinensis, assembly GCF_019202785.1. NCBI lineage: Eukaryota > Metazoa > Arthropoda > Malacostraca > Decapoda > Penaeidae > Penaeus > Penaeus chinensis. The sequence continues at coordinate 17,151,010 of NC_061851.1, read as the reverse complement.
TCTCTCTCTCTCTCTCTCTCTCTCATTCTCTCTCCCCCCCCCTCTCTCTCTCTCTCTCTCTCTCTCTCTCTCTCTCTCTCCCCCCCCCTCTCTCTCTCTCTCTCTCCCTCTCTCTCTCTCTCTCTCTCTCTCTCTCTCTCTCTCTCTCTCTCTCTCTCTCTCTCTCTCTCTCTCTCTATATATATATATATATATATATATATATATATATATATATATGTAGGGTCTGCAGTCTTTTGCTGTTGCATTCGCCGATGACAGAGCCTGGCGCTGGCACAGGCGTGAGAAGAAGACGATGACAGCGATGGCAGAGAGGCGGTCGCGGCGGAAAATGACAGAGGGGGACGCGAAGGAGGAGGAAGAAGATCGTGCATGACGGGTCGGCTGTCTTGTCATGCAGCCATGGAAACGTCAAACGTCATGCTGTCTCTTGCAAGCTGTCGTTCCTGTCATTCGGCGTCACTCAGCTATTCCCTTTATCCAATTCTTTGTCGCAAAGCAGGATTATGTCTTCTTCTGCCCTCCCCTGCGTCCCTCTTACCTCTGCTCGTGCTTGATTTGCTTGTCTCTGCTTTGGCTGCTTTTTCTCTCTCTTTATTTCTCCCTCTCTCTCTTTATCTTTCTCTCTCTCTTCATTTCTCCCTCTCTCTCTTCGTCTCTATCTCCCTCTCCCTCTTCCTTCTTCCTCTATCTCTCTTTTTCACTCTCTGTTCTCATCCCCAATGCTTTCTCTCTCTCTCTCTCTCTCTCTCTCTCTCTCTCTCTCTCTCTCTCTCTCTCTCTCTCTCTCTCTCTCTCTCTCTCTCTCTCCCTCCCTCCCTCCCTCCATCTCTCTCCCCCCCTCTCTCCCTCTCTCTCTCTCTCTCTCTCTCTCTCTCTCTCTCTCTCTCTCTCTCTCTCTCTCTCTCTCTCTTTCTTTCTCTCTCTCTCTCTCTCTCTCTCTCTCTCTCTTCTATTTCCTCTCTCCTCCCTCCCTTTCCCCATCAATCCCTCCCTCTCCTTATTCCCTCCCTCCTCACCTTCACTCACCTTCTCTTCCATCTCTTCCCCCCGACCTTTTTCCTTCTCCTCCCTTCCTTCCCTCCCTTCCTTCCCTCCCTTCCCTCCCTGTCCTCCCCCAAGGTGTGGAATCCTTGCCAGTGCCGCGCGTGCCGTCGACATCGCTGTGCCCAAGGAGCAGGAGGACGTCTAGACACCTTCTTGTAGGATCTGTGGAGGTCTCGCTCTCGCGCACGCGCAGTTGCTCGCGGGAGGAGTCTCGTGTGAGTGTGTGTGTGTGTGTGTGTGTGTGTGTGTGTGTGTGTGTGTGTGTGTGTGTGTGTGTGTGTGTGTGTGTGTGTGTGTGTGTGTGTGTAGTTCGTTAAGCACCGCATCGGTGATGGCACAGAAAGACAAGATAGATGGATAGATATAGATAAAAACAGATAAATAGATAAATAAATATGATAGATCGGCACACATACATACAACTACATACATACATATATATCTATATCAATCTACGTATCTATCTATCTATCTATCTATATATATATATTCACACATATATATATATGTGTGTGTGTGTGCGTGTGTGTGTGTGTGTGTATTCTATCCATGAAATAAACTGACAGCAAAGTAATATTTACAGGACAACTTCAAGTAAAAAAGTGTTGTCCCAATATTTCCGAGAAATCTGTATTAATAAAGACTTGAAGAAGTTTGAGTCCGTCTCCATGGAGCTAAAGGAGAAAAGTTTTGTTGGTGTAATATATATATATATATATATATATATATATGAATGTATGCATATATATGTATATATATATGTGTATATGTATGTATAATATGTGTCTATATTATATATGTATATAGATTTACTTATATATATATATATATATATATATATATATATGTTTATGTGTGTGTGTGTGTGTGTGTGTGTGTGTGTGTGTGTGTGTGTGTGTGTGTGTAGTATTACATATGTATATATATCCACACACACATACACATATATATAATAATAATAGATGAGAGCTCTTTTCTAAGAACCCTATTTAATAACCATTGTTACGGTACGTGTTTGCCTCCAGATTATGGGCGACACTTTATACGTCAGAAAAACCGGCACGTTTCCCGAATTGTGGGCGGCGCCTACGAACAACCCTAACTTTATCTGAAACATTGCGTGCGTCCGCTTCAGAATTTCGGAAAATAAATTCGCTACCTTTCCCACTCCGATTTTCATGCTAGAATTTGCGCATACATGTTATTCTATTAGCGAGGGAGGGCGAGGGAGATCGGTTGGCACTGCAGACCATGGCGAGTCCCGCTGTTCGCGCGGAAATAAATAAAACGAATAAAACGAATGAAACAAAAGCCAGTTCGCGCGTGTGGCTTGGGATCCAAACGCATTCGAGACGGGTTCCGAATCCCTTGCCACGAGCCGGGAATCGATTCACGAGTCACCCACAGATCTTAGTCTCGGCCAACTTTCCATCTCTTCTCGCCGCTGGTCTTCCGCAGTGGGATGACGATGACCTCAAAGATGAACTCAAAGATGTCGTGGGTGGGTTTCAGCGCCTTCGGACAGCCTCTCAGAATAAGGACGTGGTAAGTGCAGGGCGGAGAGGCGGCCACGGCGACGTTTTTATGAACGGGTTTTCGTTTCTCGGTATTGAAGGGCGACCTGCTCTCGATCGGCATGCACACGCCTCGGTCTTTTCGATGAATGAGAGAAATCTGCAGAAATAATTATCATCCATAGCATAATAGTGAGTAAATTATCATACATTTCTGTGAATGAACTTGCAGATATAATTACTCTCCTTTCCTGCAAGACAGTAGTGAGTAAATCAGCACGTATATGAATGAATGGAAGAGATAACATTGTTAAAAAAGTATAACTGAATGGGTGTTAATGAAACGAATCTCTCCACGTACAATGACAGCAGGTGTGTTCCAGACAGGAAGTGAAAGGTGAGAAAACACGTCTCATCACACACACACACACACAGAGAGAGAGAGAGAGAGAGAGAGAGAGAGAGAGAGAGAGAGAGAGAGAGAGAGAGAGAGAGAGAGAGAGAGAAATTACACACACACACAGAGAGAGAGAGAGAGAGAGAGAGAGAGAGAGAGAGAGAGAGAGAGAGAGAGAGAGAGAGAGAGAGAGAGAGAGAGAGAAAGAGAGAGAGAGAGAGATTACCCACACCGTCATGAACGTAGCACGGATCCAACCTCCGCCTAGTCTAAAGGCTCGTCATACCGCTGGTCCCTCTCGAAGGGGTAACCAGCCTTATGTTCTGATACTTCCCCTCGAAGCGATAACCTCGAGCAGACGAGGCCAAGGATGCGGCCACAAAACCCTCGGCAGCAACAGGTAGATCATTACTGCAGGCGAGTGTCTGGGAGAGAAGGAAGGCGAGGCTGCAACCGCGCTGCAATGCTCGATGCCGGCCGACTGGAAGGGCTTTCGGTCGCATCCTCGCCGCCTTGCGTTCTCGTCTGGCTTGGTTAGCTTATATAAAACAAATTATCTCTTTGACATATAGGCTCAATATGTGAAAGAGGTGTCCACAGTGATTCTGATGATCTGGTGTTTTAGGAATGAATCACGGGCGGTCGGTCTACCTCTCCTTCTCCTTTCCCCATCCCCTTCCTTCCCTCTTCCTCCCCTCTCCCCTCCCTCCCCCTTCCCCTTTCCCTTCTCCTCTCTCCCTTTCCCCCTCCCTTCCCCATTCCCCTCCCTTCCCCTTCTCTTTCCTCTCCCTTTCTCTTCCCCTACCTCTTCCTCTTCTCTTTCCCCTTCCTCTCCCTCTTCTCTTACCCCTTCCTCTCCCTCTCCCTTCCCCTTTCTCTCCCCTCCCTCCCTTCCCCATCCCACCTGCCCAGCATAAATATCCACTTCCACAGAAATCCTGAAATCCTCCACCTGCGGGAAACAGGTTGAGTGGTGGAATTTACTGCCATCCACCGCCGGGAGTACAAATGGGGGTAAAAAGGGGGGGGGTAAAAAAATACTATTCAAATTGAAGGGGATTCATTATAATAATATAAAATAGATGTTTGGGGGGATGGGGGGGGGGGGGGTAAAAGAATAATAATAAACGTTG
>NC_061851.1:17139387-17144387 GCF_019202785.1 Penaeus chinensis | reverse complement strand
CGTGAAATTATCGACAGTCTAAACAGGTGGACGACCCTCTCCGACCACGGGAAACGAGGCAGGAACGCTATCAATCATCATAGCCATCGTTATCGCTATCGCTGTCACCATCCAGGTCACCATCGCCGCCATCGCCTCCTGCCCCGCACCTCGGCTCGCCCTCCAGGTTATCTTATCAGTGACGAGAGGAAACAAGGGGAAGGAACAAATGACCTGGGTTTCTGGACGACCCGTAAGGTGAGCTGGATCGATACCTTCTCCCTGGGTCGTGGGGGGAGAGGAGAAAGAGAGAGAGAGAGAGAGAGAGAGAGAGAGAGAGAGAGAGAGAGAGAGAGAGAGAGAGAGAGAGAGAGAGAGAGAGAGAGAGAGAGAGAGAGGGGGGGGAGGGAAGAAGGGAAGAAGGGAGGGAGGGAAGGAGGGAGAGGGTAAGGAATAGAGGGAGGTGGGCAGGGGAGGGGGAGAAAGAGGTAGAGAGCGATGGGGAGGAGGAGGGGGAGGAGGAGCAGCAGGAGGGGCGGGGCCGAAGTGGGGGAAGAGTCTGGCGCCCCCCCCCCCCCCCCCCCTCACCCCGGTCGTCCTGTCTGGCGCACGCTGAGTCATCGTCACTTGCCATCTAGCCGCAGTTTTGGGTATAAAAGCCCCTCGGAGGCTCCAGCTTCTACAGTTGTCACTTCGACGGTGCTGAAACCATATAACAAATCCCAATATTACAGTGCTTGCTCGAGGAGGTGTTGTGAGGGCGGACTCGGGGAGAGCCGGGAGGGAGCGGGAGAGAGCAGACGAAGGGAGGTCGATGACCCGCTCCAAGTGCCGGTTACGCCCATTTTCTTCGAAATTACCATGAGGCCGAGAGACCCAGCGAGATGGCCACATGGTTCCCTGAGGACCTCCTGGTACCTGCTACAGCTTGGTAGGCGCTGGTGAGCCCCGGGGCCGCCATGGCACTGTTGTAGTAAGTGGGTCTAAAGTGCCAGCGAGTGGCTGCGGCACGGTCGTCTGTGAGGCCGGCTGACGGCCGCTCCGCCACTTCCACGGCGAGCTCGGAGCGGAGCACAACCCCGCCAGCCGCTCCGCGCCGCCACCACGCCCTGGCTCCCTGCTGCCTCGCCGCCGCCGCCGCGTCTCGGGGGCCACGCGCTCCCTCCCCCGCCCTCAGGATCCGCCGAGCTGCAGGCCGAGCTCGAGTGCCAGGAAGGACGGCAGGACGGCGTGGGGCGAGAATGTCCTAAGACTATATTTAGCAGGCCACGAGGCGGCGGCGGCGGCGGCTGACCTATCGAGTGCCGCCCCGTTACGTGACGGTTCTTCCGCCCGGACCCTGGCCTCTGCACTGCACCAGCTGCTGGCGGCGGCAGTGGTTCTGTGGTAGATGCGGTGCTGGTGGTTGTCGTGGTTGTGGTGGCGGCCGATCGCCACGGCCTCCCGCCCACGCCCGCTCACGCCACGTGCTGCCTACAAGGAGAGTTCCAGCCGCCGCGTGTGACAGTCATCTGACTCTACGCGAGCAGTGACCATCTACGCTTGTCGTGCCGGACCCGTTGGGACCACCTGTCCGTCCGTCTGCAACCTCAGCCGCTCCCGGGCCTCCTTCCGGCCGACAGCCCCGTCGCAGCCCTCGTCCCCGCCGCCGACGCGTCCCCGCTGGCGGACGTGAGAAACCGCGGCGGCGGTGCGGGCGCGGCCGGCCATCAGCTGGGCGGGTGTCAGACGGCGAGCACGCGGGGGGGGGGGGGGGGATAAAGGGAGAGGCGGGGGGAGGGAAGGCAGCGGCACTCGGCAACAGCGAAGTCGGAGAGCGGAGGCCTATCTTCGCTCAGCAACCGCACTCCCCTTGGATTCCGCCGCCAGCGAGCCAGGCGCCAATACCATCACCTCCAGTGGAACCTCATTCCTACGGTCCCCTCCCTCTCCCTCTCCCTCTCCCTCTCCCTCTCCCTCTCCCTCTCCCTCTCCCTCTCCCTCTCCCTCTCCCTCTCCCTCTGCCTTCCCCTTCCCCTCCTCTCTCTATACTTCATTCCTTCCCCTTTTCCCCCGCCCTACCTGACATTGGTGCCGCCTATCTTGCCACCACACGGTCACACCCACTGCACCACTTTAGTCTCTCTCTCTCTCCTTCTCTCCCTCCCTCTCTCTCTCTCTCTCTCTCTCTCTCTCTCTCTCTCTCTCTCTCTCTCCCCCCTCTCTTGCTAAAGGAGATGAGTACGGCCCTCAGTACAACTACTATAAAGACTATAGTGCTCCTTCCACCCACACTCATTCTATCACTAACTCTCTATGCCTTCCCGCCGCCGCCACCCTCCTCCTCCTCCTCCTCCTCCTCCTCCTCCTCCTCCTCCTCCTCCTCCTCCTCCTCCTCCTCCTCCTCCTCCTCCTCCTCCTCCTCCTCCTCCTCCTCCTCCAGCAGGGCCGGTGCCGCGCCCAGCGCCTCAATATAGCACGCCACGTGGGCACCGCGACATAGATCCCGCGGACGCCTTCCTGGAGGTGAAAGTTGGTCAGCCAAGGTTTCACGCCGAGGTCGATGTGTGGCCGCGCTCGGGAGGACGGCCCCTCGCCTCTCCCCCCCTCCCCCTCGCACATTCACAGGCATATTCGCAGACATTCAAACATACACACACAGCACCCGCCCACACACACACACACACACACACACACACACACACACACACACACACACACACACACACACACACACACACACACACACACACATACACACACGAATGCACAGAAGACATTGACAAAGTACACACACACACCTGTCGTGAATAAGAGATGGTGGATAGTCAGCCACCTGTGCCGGACCCCCTCCCCCTCCCCTTTTCTCTTCCCCCCCACCTCTTTGCCAGAACTGAACAATGGAACAAGTGAACAGTGCTATGCGGATTTGCAGTTTGAAAGGCCTATTAGTGGTAGAACAAGCTAAGAAGCAAAGATCGACTTGGGTGCTTGCAAGCAGACGTCGGGGATATCATGGTGCTTCTCCCTCTTAAGCGAAGACGATTAGTTGTGTTTTCTTGACGATATTATATGTTATATGATAGAAACATCTGGATGAATTCGTCAGTCACCTTTCAAAAGCAGCGGTAAGTCCCTTTTCTTACTATATACATATTGTTTTATCTTTTACTCTGTGTGTGTATGTGTGTGTGTGTGTGTGTGTGTGTGTGTGTGTGTGTGTGTGTGTGTGTGTGTGTGTGTGTGTGTGTGTGTGTGTGCGCGTTCGTGCGTGTGTGCGTGAGTTTACGCGTGCGTGCACGTCTTCTGCGCGCGCTCACTCATCTAGGCGCTTGCGTTTTACTTTTGTCTGTGAATGTGACTGAATGCATATGTGCTTGCTTGTGAGTATTCCAAAAAAACCCGGTTTAGTAAAAGAAGAGAGAGAGAGAGAGAGAGAGAGAGAGAGAGAGAGAGAGAGAGAGAGAGAGAGAGAGAGAGAGAGAGAGAGAGAGAGAGAGAGAGAGAGAGATTCGGTATATCGTAGACCCATATTGAACTGTAATATCATTATAGTCTGTGTATAATATTCCCCTTTTTCACATTCCTTGCACACGCCAGAGCTGCCAAATGGCGAAGCGACGGCAAGGGGAGAGCCACGAGACAAAGTCAACAACACTTTTGCTTCATATAGTTCATCTCTTAATTCTCACTCTTCTTCATTATTCAGCTTCGTTTCCGTGAATAATTTCAAAGGTAATATTATCCCTTATTCGAATTCCTAAATATTTAAAAAACAGAGATTCATGTTGCAAAGAGAATGGGCAAATATATATAACCAAAACGTGTTGGCTGTTCGTAGCAGGGTCATTATGGTAATCCAGGCTAAGTCAGGTCAGGTCAGGTCGCCGTCAGCTTCAGGATATGAGTAATGACCCGAAAAATAGGCACAGCTCGGTCTGGTGGGAACAGCTGCTGGTCCCGATCAGGTCTTCCTCATACAGAATGCATATGCTGTTTAATGGGTCTAGAAGCGCTTGGAAAACTGCAGTATGAAGGTGTGGTTCAGAGAGAGAAAGCGAGAGAGAGAGAGAGAGAGAGAGAGAGAGAGAGAGAGAGAGAGAGAGAGAGAGAGAGAGAGAGAGAGAGAGAGAGAGAGAGAGAGAGAGAGGAATGACAAGGAATTTCGATAGTGTGACAAGCGGCAGGTCCCGTTAGCCGACGTCTGGCGAGGGATCCAACCTCGGCGTCTGAGAGTCTTCCTGCCCACTGCGCGCATCCCCTCCCCCCCCTCCTACCCCTTCCCCCTGCCTCCCCCCACCCCGCCTCCCCCAGCCCAGCCCAGGCTTGCGCAGGCTCCAGTCCTCCAGACCAGCCCCGAGTTCTGCGGCTGGGCTCTGGCGGTGCTTGGCTGGCTGGACCCCGACTGCATCTCGGCCGATCCCTGATGGCTTCTTTCTTCGATCAGCGTGGCCCTGTTATGTCAGCTGGCACGGCCTAGCTTGCCCTCGTCTCTGATCCTGATCCCGGCTCTATGAGTTGCGACTGAGATTATTGCTTGCCTTCATATCTTGCTCTCTTTTTTCTTTCTTTCTCTTTTCCTTCTCGTCCATGACTCTATATCCAGACATGGGTGAATAGGGTCACCTTCCCAACACGATTCCGTATGTTAATGACCCCTCAAGTGTATGGCGATCGCAGCAACTTCTTCTCACCCGGAGTCACCTCACGCAAATTACCCCGCCCCCCCCTTCCAAAATACCCCCTCGAGCCAAGAGGAAACACCGAGAGTCGCACAAACATGTGTGTGCACCCTTGACCTCCTTCGGCAAGCTCGTCCAATCCTATAAGTTCAAGGAATTCAAACACATGCCTGTCTGTCTCCATTTGATCTTCCACCATTTCATCTTTCTCCACTGTATCTTCCACAACCTTATATTCCACCACTTCATCCTCCACCGGATCCACCTCCGCCTGTGAGCCAAAGAGAGCCCAAATCCCTTCGGTTCGTGAGCCAAGGAAAGGCTTAGAGGGTCATAGCACTTTGATATTTAATTGACGCC
>NC_061851.1:17124387-17131887 GCF_019202785.1 Penaeus chinensis | reverse complement strand
ACGGAAGGAGGGAGGGAGGGAGGGAGGAGGGGAGCGCCACCGAGGACCACGTCGGCGGTCGAATTGTGGTTCCCCGGGATGGAATGGGCGTGGGAATGCTTGGTGTGGCCAGCTCGCGGAAGTAGACCCGGCTCCTTCAGACGTTCAAGCTGCTGGTTACATGGCCCGGCCAGGGGATGGGGGGCAGGGGAAGGGAGAAGGGAGTAAGGAGTAGGTGAGGGGGGGGGGGCTTCTCGACCTCCGTTGGGGACACAGTCACGCTAGGCTCGGCGGCTCACACCTCCTCCTCCACCTCCTCCTCCTCGTCCTCCTCCTCCTCCTCCTCCTCCTCCTCCTCCTCCTCCTCCTCCTCCTCCTCCTCCTCCTCCTCCTCCTCCTCCTCCTCCTCCTCCTCCTCCTCATTCACACCGAACCACCTGTCTCGATCCTCTCGCAGCTTCTTAAGGAACCTGCCTCCCGCCTGCCCTACGTGTCCGGATGCACGTACACATCGTCTATCCAGTTTTATCGTAATTATTATTAATTAGGTTTCCCCTCGTGAAAGCAGACGCTTGCATTATCTAGGGAATCGAAATGGCTCTCCATTCCACCGCAGCTGCAACGCTCGACGTGCCGCCGCCTCCGCCAGGGCCTCCGCCCCTTCCCACAGCGCCGCCTCCGCCAGGGCCTCCGTCCCTTCCCACAGCGCCGCCTCCGCCAGGGCCTCCGTCCCCTCCCACAGCGCCGCCTCCGCCAGGGCCTCCGTCCCTTCCCACAGCGCCGCCTCCGCCAGGGCCTCCGTCCCTTCCCACAGCGCCGCCTCCTCCAGCTCCTTTTCCTTACATTCTTCCTCGTGCTTCCTGCCCGTGCGCTTTCCCACTTCCTCTCCCCCCTCCCCCTCCCCCCGATTCCCCCGTGAGTGTCGTCGTGGTGTGGGAACTCTTACCGGAAGCGGGGTTATGTAAATGCCTTGACAGACTGGACGGCGACCCAGCCGCGCCTGACGACTGGCGCTCACTCGCGCATATTCGCACGCACTCAAGCGTGCACACGCGCGCGCGCACACACACACACACACACACACACACACACACACACACACACACACACACACACACACACACACACACACACACACACACACACCTGCACTCACCCACACTTTAACACTCTCACTGGCATTGGCACACACACACACACACACACACACACACACACACACACACACACACACACACACACACACACACACACACACACACACACACACACACACACACACAAAGCCGTACCATTATGTGCCGTTCTTCATTGTGCCGGTGTAATCAAGAGGATCTGTTAGCATTGCAAGACTTTGATCGACAGCGTCAGTTTCGGTTACTGAAATTGTAATGAAGTGTGTCACATTTATATCTACGTTTTGTATATATATACTATATTTACCACACGGAACAGCTGGCTCGATTCGCACCTGCCTTTGCTTGAAACTTCTGAAAAGGAAAAGAAAAACTAAAAATCAGGAGAATTTACCCAAATGGCAACCCCCTCCCCTCCCCCCCTAGTCGATGTTGCCTTCATCCCCCTTTCGCTATACATTTGAATTATTTATTTCACTCTGTCTCGTTCGCGTGCAGTGACATCTCGATCGGGGATCACAGTCGCGCCAGAGAGCACAGATCACAGCTGCCGGGCTCTTTTTTTCCGTTGCATAGTATTATGGGGACACAGCGCCCTTGCTGGGTCCGTTGCATGTGACTGATGCAACGGGCAAGTGACAGCCGTTCCGTTTCGGGCTCTGCGAAGGTGAAAGTGTGGTGTGTGTGTGGCTTGGTCCCCAAAAGGTATAATTATTTTTTTCTAATGTAAGACCTTGGTGTTGATGTGGTCTTTCCAAAAAAAAAAGAAGAAAAGAGAAAAAGAAAGACTTCTAAGAAAGCAGAAAAGAAAGTATATAAATCATGAGGTTCTCGATGGAGATTCCGAATCATTATTTCGCAGAAATTCCAACCCCCAGTTCTGTCTATTCCCTGTTGGGTTTTCACCTTGGGACAGCACTAGAAAGTCAAGCCAAAAGAGGTTAGAGAAAATAAAAAATGTACCTTTGGGAATTTCCTCGCATGATTAAGTCTCTGCTTGAGGTTAAAGGTCCTCCCTATGTATCCTGGCTCCCCCTCTCCCTCCCTCCCTCCCCCTATGTATCCTGGCTCACCCCTCTCCCTCTCTCAACCCCCCCACCTGCGAACCGCACCTCGCCCCTCCCCCTGTTTTCACCTACTCCCCCTTTTTCTCTTCCCCGGGGCGGGCGAGACGAACCCAAGAGAGGAGGAGCTAGCTTGTTGCTGTCGATACCACCATCCTCTGTGATTCTGGTCGATCAATGCTATCACTGGTTGGAGGGCAGGTACCCTCCCCTCCCTCTCACCATCCCTCCCTCTCTCCTCCCTTCGCTCCCTCCTTCTCCCCTTCGCTCCCCAGCCCGCACATGGCTCGTGTACCCGAAGTCTACACCGCGTGTCTTCTCCTCCTCCCTCGCCCTTTTACCTCGGATCCGCCTCTTCCACTTGCCGCTGACGCCTCTGTTGCTAACGCGAGGGGCATTTGGCACCATAGGTCAGCAGCACCACGTAACACCACCCCTTCACCCCTCCATCAAGGAAGCCTCTTGTCCTCTCCTCCTTTAAGGGAACCTCCCCCCCTAAGGAAGCGTCCTCCCCTCCTCCCCTTAACGTAGCCTCCCCCCCACTAAGCAAAGCCTCCTCTCCCCCCTCCTCCGTCACACCGTCAGACCCGATCGTGTCTATGACCTGAAGCCGTAAAGGTCCTGCCTCATTAGTAAGGTCTTAGGTTGTTGGCTTCAGCTTCTCACGTTACATTAATATGGTAATATCTTGATCGATCCCCCCCTCTAGCTTTTCAAAGGAGATATGGTAATGGCTAATCCTCCCGTGTGTGTGTGTGTGTGTGTGTGTGTGTGTGTGTGTGTGTGTGTGTGTGTGTGTGTGTGTGTGTGTGTGCGTGCGTGTCTATCTGTCTGTCTGCCTGTGTCTGTCTGGGTGTTTCATTACTTTCCTAATTTTCCCTCTATATATCCTAATACATCCCCTTGACAACATAGCTTGTAAAATGGGACATAGTTGCATGAAACAGCAAATTGCACCTCGACTACACGGTTGAGGGAATGGCATTAGTTCAGAGTTTTATTTTTAAGTATCAACAATCGATAATGTTGATGCCCTAGCCAGAGCTTTCATCACGTCGGTTCGATGGCTTGATCGATTCGAATAACGGGAAAGTATGCAAATGAGAAAGGGAAAAAGGCATAGTCTGAATGTGCTCATCGTCTGGAAAGCACTGGATGTTCAGAAGAAATGAAAGCAGAAATAGAATCATAAATTAAATGCAAAGGAAGCAAATTAAATGCAAAGGAAGCAAAAGTGCAAAGTAGCAGACAACTACAAAGATGTGTTTATGTATAAGGATAAAAACAGAGCATGTTCCTCAAGCATTAGCAACGGCTCTAGCTGCCGTAGAATCAACTCCGCAAGTAAGAGTGTTGTAGCAGCGGCACTAGTAACAGCAGCAGCAGTAGCCGCAGCAGCAGCAGCAGCAGCAGCAGCAACCGTGGCCGTCTGGTGGTGGCCGTACCCAGTCGGGGAGGACCCAAGCCAGACGGTCGTATTGATCTCGGCTCCTCACGCGTTCACCTTACATTGGCTGCTGGACCTAGCCTGGATCTCCAGGACTTTCTCACGCGCTTTCTCGACTTTTTCCCTCCTCCTTTTCTTCGTCTTCCTCCTCTTCTCCCCCCCCCCCTCACCTCCTCCTCCTCCTCCTCCTCCTCCTCCTCCTCCTCCTCCTCCTCCTCCTCCTCCTCCTCCTGCTGCTGCTGCGCTTCTTCCCTTCCCCAGTGTCCTCCCTTCCCCTTTACTCGCAAGGCATCCTGAAATGTATCAGTTCCGCGCCGGTGGCCTTCCGTCTGTCTCCTCGGGCCACCATGAAGAAGGTTGGCCTACGAGAGGGGGCTGCGACTCCTCCCAGATTTTGCGATCCTGTTCCTTGTGTCCGACGCCGCTTTGTTCTCTCTTTTCTCTCTCACCTTTTCTCCTCAGAGTACGCTTTGCTACCTGATTCATTCATCTCCTCAGGGGGTAGGGGAGAGTTAATACGTGATCCGTCAGTCAAACTTGCGGAGTTGCAAAGGGCGTGTTCAGGTGAGGCGATGGTCCTGGGTGATACGTTTCCAGCAGATGATCCCTTTTTTATTACCAACGTTCCTTTTAATGCCGATTACGTTTCTCTGCGCCTGTCACCTTTAAGAAATGGATTGACAAGTACAAATCCTATCAAAGGCTAGCGTACACACGGCACATACACGGGAAATCCGAGCAGAAATTTAGACTTACGATTTTCTGGAAACGGAGACAAGATACACCAAAGAAACTCCCTTGTGCAAGAGACAGAGACATGATTATGTAATGAAGGAGGCGAGTGAAAGAAAATACCGGTGAGCTGTCAGAAGAAAAAGGAATCTGGATCTGCAAATAACGTTCACAGATGAACAGGACATGTGAATGACAGCGTCACAGATGAGCAGCCGAACGTGACTCGAATAGTATTTTAAGAAGTATGCAAGGAGAAGCAGGATACACTTCTTACTTGATGAACGCAGTTAACAAAGGGAATGTGAAACATATCGTGCGCCTTCTCCCTTTTAACGGCAGGATAAACGACCATCCGAGACGAGAGCAGAGGAAGCAACGCAACAGCCACGAGCTCGTGAAACCCTCACGACTCCCTAAGCCAAGAAGCAGAAAGCGACGTCTGGTGAAGCCTCGGAACCAGCTCGTGGATCCGGCTTCAGATCTGGTCGTGGTTTGCGGCGGCATCAGCATTCGCCACCCAAGGCCACGCTTCCCCTGGCAGTCTGGTTGTTTATATAAGATGAGGTTTTGAGCAGATTCTTGCTTTACACCTCGGAGGAAACGCAACACGCCTTCGAAGCTTCGAGTTAACCAGCCGCCAATACCTAATATCCTTGGCACTGCTCCCTCGACGCCGTGTGTTTCGCCACAGAATGCGGTGGCGAGCCTCCACGTAGGCAGCGATAACGGCCAGTGACCTCGCTGTATCTACAAAATGCTTTCCCTTAGGCCTAACCAGAGAGGCCGAGCGGGCTGCGCCCTTCTTCACCTGTTTATTGACGTCATTTGATTTGCTCTAATAATGTTCGCCAGACGCGGATTCCAGCTGTTACTACCGGCGACCATTTTCGAGGGCGATGACCTCTTCCCCTCTAAGGTAAAAAGACCCGAAATTATCCCTTCATAAGCAAGTATACACACGTCGATCAGATTAAGGTCAGCCAATGCGGCCGCTTCTTCACGACTGGAGACAGCGGAGCTAAATGTTCCGGGAGAAAGTAGGCTCTCACTCCATATCTGAGAATATGATTAAATCTTGTATTGCTTGTTGCGTCATCGGCCGCCGGGTCAAGTTTTAGAGCTGTTTTAACAGGTTCTCATAACGGTTTGACAAGAGTGTAGGAGAGGTAAAAAATAAGAGAGAAAAGAAGAAAGAAAGCTGTTTGGAGAATTTTGTCTCGTTGGGCGTCGAAGATTCCGATTCTGTGAGTCCTGTTTGCGAATCCGAGGAGTATTTCCTAAATTCATTATTCCCCCCATCAGGCTCTGCGCGACTGAACGATATTTCCAGACAGGAATCCCTGAGAGCCTTTGGAACGGTAAAAAAAGGGGGGGGGGGGGGGGGGGACGGGAAATTCCTTCGACTTGGCGCCCTTCGGTGATGGTTTACTCGTGTCGGAGAAACAAACAAAAACGCATTACTGACGCCGGCCAATAAAACCAGGAGGACGATGACCCCCGTTATCGAAGGGGCGCGACCCAGACTTCTGCCCTTTCGCCGATTTACAACTCTCATGCTCCGGGAGGAAAATAGGAGCTTTGGGGGAGCTTCTCGGACTCTCGACATTATCTCTGGAACCTCCTTCGCTCGGAAACTTCTCGGGAACTCCTCTCGGAAATCCCTGTCGCAGCGCCATTGATCTGTGAGGAACTCCTGTGTCGTTTAGCATGACTGGAAGCGCCTCGTTTTGCCTCAGTGAGTTGTCTAACCGCGTGGTGAAAGCCCAGACTCGAGGCGGAAAGTATAATTATCCGACTACTGGGATTTCTGTTTACTTGAGCACGAGTTTAAGTAGTTGCTTTATTTCGGGGGGAAATGGGAATAGCAAGTAGGTTGTTCAATTATTCAAATACCAAGTTAAAAAGGGTCGTATTTTAGGAGGGCTATTTATACGAGAGAAAGCACAAATCCGCGTTCTTCAGTCTCGTATATGAAGTATATAAATAGGGTGATTATACACGTAGGTTCTAATGCGCGAGTTGATTTGTTCTGTGACGCGGCGAGCTACTTCACCTGCGACAGAGGCTTCAAAAATAGTAGGAAATATTCTTCTGTGAAATCACAAAACGTAACTTGGGTGTAGAAAGTTGATATACCGTCAGTCTCATTTTACTAGCCATGATATGGAATTCCCGTCTTGAGTGAAAGTCCCAGCTTGATTAGGCACAAATCACCACGGCCACGAACACGCGAGCTTCCCACTCTCTCCGGAATGGCCACACACAGCAGGAGAGAAGACGGACTTTCCCCCCGAAAAGCACTGGCAACAGCCCTCGATGTCGCTGCCTTTGCGAATGCACGCCGACCGCCATTTTGTTTTCTGCATCCCATCGGCTCGCGAGGATTCACACACGTAAGACTTCTCTTGTGTTAGGCTCGACATCGGCCGGTCGGGGGGCCAAGCTTGCGCAAGTCGGGGCGAGTCCAGTGGCTAAATCGGCGTCAATAAATATGCAAATAAAGCGAAAAAAGACCTTTTAGCTTGCGAAATCAGCGGCTGGACGGACTCCCCCAGCCCACACATCCCCCTCCCCTCCCTCCCTCTCTCCCTCGCCCCCGCCTGGACCCCTCCCGTCATGTTGCAACTCGGGCTCGGGGAGTGGAGCTGCGGTGTTGCAGGTCCTGCAAAAGGCCCTCCAGTTGGGAGAAGTCCTAGCGGAGGAGAAGGCGATGTCCTCAACCCACTTAATGTTTGGAGTGACAAGAACTGTGGAAAAAAGAAGCTGGAAAAAAGGAATGAGAAAGGAGACACTCCATGGTATCGAGTGGCTAAGCTAATTAAATCGGTTCAAGGATTCGAAGGATTTGTCCCCAGAAGCAAATTTCAGGCATCATGGTAAGCCACCTACGTCCTCCTGAGATACGCTAGAGAACTCTTCAATAAGATGTTCAGTCTGGGGTGATTGGGAGGAGAAAACAGTTTTCTTTCCTAAATGTAGATGACGTGGCATTAAACAGGCAGGGGAAGGAGGAGGGTTTGGGGGACGGAGGGAGGGAGAGAGGAAGAGGAGGGGTAGATATGTATGGGTAGGTGTTTGACTCCGCTCTCCAGCTGTTGCTATCTGGGGATCTCTCTCTCTCTCTCTCTCTCTCTCTCTC
>NC_061851.1:17104387-17114387 GCF_019202785.1 Penaeus chinensis | reverse complement strand
GAGACGGGGAAAGAGAAGATAGAGAGGGAAGGAGACCTTGGGAAATAAATTCTGCCAGAGAACATTCCCGGGGTCCTGTGAGCAATGTTGCCAAGGTCTTGTGGGGGAAAAGACCTCTGGCATGACGCTTCGAGTGCCACCGCTGGATAATTCGGACATTTTTTGCTGTCTTTTTTCCCCCCGGTGAGGTCGAGGGCCTGTTGTGTTGGAGGAAGAAGCGAAGGGGTGATTCTGTGAGCTTTAGAGCGTGTTGTTTGAATCGGCTAAGTGGCTTGCAAATTATTCTCGTCCACGTGAAGCAAGTCGTTGAGGAAAATTTCTGGCAACAGGGCTTGGGAAGGCTAAATGCGCGCACACGAGTCTCCATTGATGAGACTATCTGGCCGCTTGTATTAAAGAAACATATCGCCCTCCTTCCTCCTCCCTCTCTCTCTCTTACTCTCAAAGGCTGCGGTATCCTGTAACCTCGGCCGGAGTTTTCATTAGGCGTGACTCTAGGGCAATACGTTAAATTGTTTGAGGAAGTTCTATGACACATATGACTTACACAGTTAGTACAGGAGACGTCAGTAGCAAGTAAAAAGTGCTGCAACGCGGTATGTTCCGTCTGAGCTGGGTTGATGACGTCACACTGTCTAGACGGCCGACCGCCCTAGGCATCGGCTGCCAAAGTTTCTCGTCTTCCTTAATTACTAGCGCAGCGGCTATCGTTCTCTCGGCATTTTTGTTTGGTTCATCAAATTGATATGTTTTGTCAGTGTGCTTGCAAGAAAGTTAAACGATATTATTTATCGCGCGTTCGAGAGAAAATAAACTAAACTGAACCCTAAAATTTGGGTCGAGATATCTTCCTGCGGCAAACGGTGCTGCCATCGCCGTGGTCTTTAAATATTATATGTCTTCTGTGACTTTTCCTATCTGCTAATGGGTTTTGGGGAGCACCTACACGCCGTGCATTCATGGAGTATTATTAGAGTTTTAGAAATAATCTTTTAGTCAGAGCGTTCGGCTGTTGCAAAATCGTTGCTGGTGATAAAACGAGGATGTGGCAATTCTCGCACGCCGCTGCGGTTTCATACCCAGTATTAGGGTGATGCCATATCTTCTCTCCATTTCTATAATAACTCTTTTCTTGGTCAAAGCTAGGAGTGGCTTGGTGTTTCATTAATATAATCTGTTCTTTTGAGATTATAAGATCCAGCAACTTTCTAAACATTTCTTAGCTTTGGTCGCTCGATGAATGGCCGGCGACATGTCATGGATTTTTCCCACACATGTGTGAGACTTCCACGCTCCCATTTTGAGCATGTAATGATTTTTCCTTTGAAGTAACACCTATCTTTACGGAAGAAATTGTAACCTCTTTTTTTGCTTTAAAAAGACAGCAAATTCAGGAAGTTCTAACCTAGGATTTTCTTCTCCTTCCAGATCTCGACCTTGGCTGTCAGTGGCGAGTTGCCAGGTGCAAGATGCCGTCTGGTGGTAAAATATTTATCATCGCTTCCTCAACTCCGACGGGATATACGGTCAATTACAGATGCAGAGTTGATCTCCTAACAACAGTTGTTAGGCTGCCGTGCACGTGGGGGCCATGGCAATTGTTGGAGCGCCGGAATATCCATATAAAGAATCGAAATGTCCGTGCTAGGCGCTGACTCGCTCTGTCGTGTGTCTCTTCCTCATTGGTCGAACTGGCTCGGATACTTTCTAGGACACGATTGATATACGGCCGGAGCTTATTAGAAATGGGATGGATCTATTGGCATTTCTCCGGGGCGGCTTTTCGGCAGATCGAATTCCGTGTGTGTGGGGGGGGAGGGGTCGGTTCGATTTTTTCGAATGTAGGTTTAAAGTTGTAGGAATTCGAAGATTTTAATTAGTATATAATCAAGACTAAGGAATAATTGTGTGTTGCTGGAGGACAAGGAAAAGGTCTCAGTCGTATTCTCGTGAAGGGGACAGAGAAAATGGCTCCGCGAAAGACTCTTGCAGATCCCAAGGTCTCGGCGTAATAGCAGCATAGTTGGCCATTTCACTGCATCGTTTTCGGCTTGTAATTTTCCTCGAGGAATTTATAGTGGAAACGTGGATCGGCTCTTCTTTTTTGCTCTTTTCTGTCTCTGGGTGACGAGGACTCCGCGGGGTCTTCTTGGGGATAATATCAGGCAATTTATTCACTCAATTTCCTGTACAGCAACAATGAGGCTTTAGGTAAAACTATCATGCAATTCACATGCTATCGGAAGTGACGTCACAGCGAGTGGGAATGAATGGATGGAACAGGATGGGGGCGTGGCTTAATATTTGTGCTTCATTCACGACCTTCTCTGCTAGTCCCTGTGTGACATCACGTTAATGGAATGTGCTAATCTACATTCATAACTCTGACGCTGCTTGGCCCTCAGGTCGTCTACGATTCGGTACGAGCGAGACAGGCGGCCATTGTACAGTTAGTTATTATAGGTTGTGTTTCTGAGGCGGATCTTGTGTGAAAGAAAGATGGGTTTTTGTGCAGAACGGTGTCAGTGGGTGGCGTTTGGGTGATGCAGTTTGCTTGATGACGTCAAGACCGATGCAAGATGTGAATGGCCACACCGGTGCCGAGTGCGAAGCTTTAGAGTGTGCTCATTGGCGAAGAAACAATGACGTCACACTTTCGGGAAACTGCGATCGGAAACCGGAGCTTGTGATTGGTCGAGAGCCCACATTCCTGACGTGCCCGTGTGAGCCGCACCCGGACGCAAGTATATGGAATGAAGGACGGAATAGTGGCGGGTTTCTCTCTCTCTCTCTCTCTCTCTCTCTCTCTCTCTCTCTCTCTCTCTCTCTCTCTCTCTCTCTCTCTCTCTCTCTCTCTCTCTCTCTCTCTCTCCTCCCCTCCCCCCAGGGATTTTTCGCTTCGGTTTTCACCTGCAATGGTTGATCCAGACGAGTTTATTTGCGTTGCTTAAAAGACGACTCTTGCCTCCGTGGGAGCCTCCTAGAAAACGCTTGTCCTTTACATTCCTCACACATGACACCCGAACTCACAGCTGTGCGCAGATCGGCCACCCAGAATTCACTTAGTTTAGCAAATTCACAAATATTACTGACCGTTGAACTATCGTCCAGTTATTTTCTTGAATTGAGCATTATGAATTCATGAAAGATAACGTTGCAGGCTAAATTTATCGGCGGAGAGATGAATTGAGCTAAGAGCGTAGGGGTTCCACATGTAAAACAAAATCGAAACTGCAAATATTACTGGTTCTCAAAGCATTAAAAAAACATAAAAGAAAAAATGCTGGGCAAGGTTTCCACAACAAGTGAATTGAATAGGTTGAATTAAGAGCGAGCCATATTTTACTATGTAAAATATGGCAGAAGTATCAACATTGTATTATCGTTTTCGTGTAAAGCGATATGCTTGATATCGGTGTTACTTATGCCTTTATTAAGGGAAACCATTTGGTCAAACTTACTCTGAAAAAGAATGTGGTGGAACGAAAGAAGATTAGATAGCATACGCCCACGCATCGCATTGCTGATTCGTCATTTGGACTGCATACCTAATCAGGGTGTGTGTGTGTGTGTGTGTGTGTGTGTGTGTGTGTGTGTGTGTGTGTGTGTGTGTGTGTGTGTGTGTGTGTGTGTGTGTGTGTGTGTGTGTGTGTGTTAGGAGTGTAGTGAGAGAGAGAGAGAGAGGAAGGGCGGAAAGAGAATGAGAAAGAAAGGACGGAAAGGGAAGGGAAAGGGGAAAGGGTTAGACTAGCCCGGGGTTTGTTTTCCGTCCGCCGGCCCTGTCCTTTGTCAGGCGCTGTTGCATCCTTTGCCAGGCGTGGTTCGTGACGACCTTGGCTGCGGGTGTGGGGCATGTCCCTTTATGAGACGTGATTCATGGTCTTTGTGAGCTATGGTTCGTACGAATTCGCAGTTATATATCAAGTGTGTGATGAGGTGTGGTTCCCTTTTCGAGATCTGCTGGGGTGAGGTTGTGATGATCATTTTGATATCTTTATATTTTATGCCTTTGATGTTTAGGTGTAGTATTTAACGTCATTAAAACAACAAACGTGTGGAAGGGGTGGAGGGAGAGAGGGGAGAGGGGGGATTGAGGTATGATTTCGTGACTTTGACAGTTATCGTGACATTGGCAGCGACGTAGGCTGCGGTTGTCATACGTCGATGAATCACACTTCCACGTCTCGACGCATTGGCAATTTTTCTTTCTATCTTCCATTTTTACATATATTTTTATCTTCTCGTGACAAAGCCACTCCCAAAATCAATCGGGCAAGAAGAAAACTAAGGGGACGTGGGAGGGGGCGACGGGAGGGAAGAGATCTCGGGAATTCGGCCGTGATCGGCGTAAGAGTTTTTGAAAACCAGCTTCGACTCCTGCCTTTTGGTCAGTATCCGGGAAGAGTTGAGTCTCGCACCATATGGCAGCAGCGGCTCGTGGGAGTGGACGATGGGGTCGTTTCTCTGCAGTGATAAATCCGCGAGAAACTGAGACCATGATGTGTTCTTCGCCGCGTTGAGTTCCGGCGGCTGTTTCCTCGTCGTCGTGCATTTGTTTATCATCTTTATTGTCATCGTTATTGGCCTTCTTGTTCTCATTCTGATTCTCCTCCTGCATCCTCCTCCTCTTCTCCTCCTCCTCCTCCTCCTCCTCCTCCTCCTCCTCCTCCTCCTCCTCCTCCTCCTCCTCCTCCTCCTCCTCCTCCTCCTCCACTTCCTCCTCCATTTCCTTTTTCTTCTCCCCTTTCTCTTCTTTCTCCCTCTTTTTATAAGGCGTCAGTTGATTATCATTCGAGATGTTACCACAGACTCTGGACTCTGTCTTGAGAATCTTAACCTCTTGAGATTAGTAATGATTGTGAAATGTTATTCGAGGAGGCAAGACTGATGAAACACAAGTCATTGTTTGGCACATCCTACTCTCTCTCTCTCTCTCTCTCTCTCTCTCTCTCTCTCTCTCTCTCTCTCTCTCTCTCTCTCTCTCTCTCTCTCTCTCACTCTCTCACTCTCTCACTCTCTCACTCTCTCACTCTCTCTCTCTCTCTCTCTCACTCTCTCACTCTCTCACTCTCTCACTCTCTCACTCTCTCACTCTCTCACTCTCTCTCTCACTCTCTCTCTCTCTCTCTCTCTCTCTCTCTCTCTCTCTCTCTCTCTCTCTCTCTCTCTCTCTCTCTCTCTCTCTCTCTCTCTCTCTTTCCCTTTATTTCTTTCTCTCTCCCTCCCACTCCCTCTCTCTCTCCCTCCAGCTAGAAATTACCATAATTGCAACATCAAGTCCCGATTTTGTCTCTGCAAGGAGGAACAACTGTCTTCTTTAAGGACACAGTCAATATCCACCTTTTCTCTCGACAGCATTAATTTGTCATTTTCTTTCATATTCTTCTTGTCCTTTTCCTTTTCTCCGACCTTTTTTTCTCTCTCTCTTTCAATCTCCTCAAGGTCGTGGTTTTTTATATTATTTACTTCGCCTCTTAAGTTTTCATGTTTCTCCTTATCTCCCGTCTTCGCTTTGTTATTCTTTAATTTATTTATTTTTCTCTTTCGCAAATGTCTGAGACAGACAACGCCAACGAAGAAAGATTTACAGGCTTTGCCCCCTCTCCGATCTTGTCTATTTTACTATAAATAGTCATCTTCCTCGTCCGCCCCCCCCCCTTCCCCTAGACCTCCCTCCTCCCCTCTTCCTCCTTCTACTTCCCCTTCCCACCCCCTTCCCACCCCCTTCCCACCCCTTTCCCACCCCAACCCCCCACATCCGCTGACGGCAGTGCTACCAACGCCTGAAGGTGGGTCGGGCTTTTCTCTGAATCAACAAGAAATGGTGGCTTGCTCTCTCTCCTCCTTCATTCCCTTTTATTTATCACTCGGATGCTTCTCTTTCCCTTCTGAAACATTCAGTTGCTTCCTATTTATGGTAAGATCCAGAAATCGAGGAAGATGATAAGAATCTTTAAGCTTTTGGATTTTTTTTTTCAGTCGTCTCTTGCAATGCTTTACGCCTTTTAATTGCAATTGCAGGCGTGCTGTTGTATTCGTTTCCATGTGTTTAGTGTTATTATCATGATAATGATAGTGATAATAATAATAATTGGTATTATTTTTGTTATTATTATCATCATCAGCTTCTCTTTCTGTTTGATCTTTATTATTTTCTCTCAGTCATTTCAGTCCAGATATTTTATCATATCACTTTAAATTTTCTTCTTATCACTTGTTTTTGTTTTTACCCACTAATGTTTCCATTTTCTGATTAACTTGTTTATTAACTTCTTTTTCCTTTCATCTTCTCTTGACTGTACAAGCCCACTTAGGTAAGAAACTTATCAGACAGAGCGCAGCAGTGTTATAACGTTTCCTGTGATAAGAGAGATAGAGGAGGAGGAGGAGGAGGAGGAGGAGGAGGAGGAGGAGGAGGAGGAGGAGGAGGAGGAGGAGGAGGAGGAGGAGGAGGAGGAGGAGGAGGAGGAGGAGGAGGAGGAGGAGTAGGGAGAGAGAGAGGGTGAGGAGGAGAGAGGGAGGGAGGGAGAGGCTGGAATGGGTGAAGGAGAGGGAGGGAGGGAGGAGGGAGAGTGTGGAGGGGATGAGGGAGGAGGAGAGAGAGGGAGGGGGTGAGGGGGTAGGAGTATGAGTGTAGATTGCAACATATCCTGTGGAATTCTTTATCTCGTCTCCTACTTAGAATTGTTTATCTGGACTTGTAGCAGGAAAGGGCGAGGAGGCCTTACTTTCACTGTGCTTTGTCTCCTCTCTCTCTCTCTTTCTTGACTTTTCTATCTTATCTCTCACAGGAAATTAGTAATTTGTGAAGGCGATTACCATGCTTTATCAACCGCGACAATGAGATGGTGATTTTTTTATATGTCGAAATTTCTCCCTTCCTCTCTATGCTATAACGTTTTGTGCTATGGTTCAACTCTTTCTTAAAATCTTCCTCGGCCATTCCGTATTTCAGCATCCTGTTCTTAAAATTGGCCCATCATAGAATCTGTCCCCATCGCCTCTCTATTCCTCTCGTGTCTTTATATCCCGTTCTTTTAACACCTGCTTTTAAAATCGGTCTCCTCCTCTTATGTCTTCCCGTCCTCTTCTGAAAAATCTATCCCTTGCTCTCTTGCGTCTTAACATCCCGTTTCTCCAGTACGTCTTCGCCCGGTGCCTGAGCCTCGCCAGCTCTGCATGTCACACGCGGGGCCTGAACAACACCCTGTGAGTCTTTGGCAGACGCTTTGCTACAAGTATAGATAATGATGGATAAAGGTTGTAAAGAGGCGTCCGTGGAAGATTAGGGATGCCAGCTGAGGCGTTCGAGAATGATTCGGATGATCGGGTGTCATGTACGATCGCGTGGAACCCTACGTCGGTTAGGGCTCGAGTTGGTTCGGGCTCTAGATAGTTGATGAAGATGGGGAGAATACGGACGAGAGAGAGAGAGAGAGAGAGAGAGAGAGAGAGAGAGAGAGAGAGAGAGAGAGAGAGAGAGAGAGAGAGAGAGAGAGAGAGAGAGAGAGAGAGAGAATTCGGAAGAGCCACACAGCTGGCCTCTTCGTCGAGTGTTAAGCGATGACTAATCATGCGTTTTGTGTTGCGCTTCGCAATATTCTCTTGTTTTCTCCGTGAGCAGGGGGAAGGAAGAGCGACGTTGCCGGAAACAAAAAAATCCAAATACTAAAAATATTACGCGTCCAGACATTGGCAACGCTGTAAGTATGCGACTGCCAAAGAGTCATTGGAAAATCCCGCAAGAGCAGCGTTGTCACCTCCAACCACACCGAACACTACCATGGCTGAAGGAAGCGTTAGTTAGTGAGTGTTTTTGGTGCCTATCGTCCGTCTCTGAATTGATAAAGAGGAATAATAGATATACGACACACACATACTCACCCCCCCCCCCTCTCTCTCTCCCTCTCTCTCTCTCTCTCTCTCTCTCTCTCTCTCTCTCTCTCTCTCTCTCTCTCTCTCTCTCTCTCTCTCTCTCTCTCTCTCTCTCTCTCTCTCTCTAAGCACATCCAAACAAACACCACATAAACACCTAGATATTTCCCATATGCGGAGGCGCCTTCAGCCTTACCAAAAAGCACGCAAGCAGAACACGGCAAAGGGGCGTCACAGCCGTAAGTCCCCGTGGTCTCGAAGGCAATCCTCTGTTCTGAGATTGTTTTAATTGAGTGTCATTACCTTCCATTGGCGGGTATTGGCTGTGTTTGTGGTGGTTGAGTCGAGTGGAGACTCTTACTTGCCTCCTTGCTTGTTTCCTGGCTTGCTTTTGTGATTCCCCTTCTTGCTTGCCTTCTTGGTTAACTCTTTGCTTACCATCTTGCTTGCTTTCTCGTTTGCCTGCCATCCTATTCGTCTCCTTTCTTGCCTTTTTGTTTATCTCTTTGCTTGCCTCCTTGGCCTCATTTTACCTCCTTGCTTGTCTCCTTACCTTCTTGCTTCCTTCCGTGTCTCCTTGCTTGCTATGTCTGCTGCAGTTTGTCCCCACAGGTTGAACTCTTCCTCGCACTCCAACGCACTCGCTCGCTCGGGCACCTGGACTAAATTTAGCGGCTCGGAGAAAGGCTGTCCCGCCGGCCCGATGGACGTTCACGCCGCCGCCTGTCTCGCCCGTGGGGAGGGAGGGGGGGGGGGGGGCAGAGGGTGGAGGGAGGAAGCAAGTCGGTATTTCGAAGGTTGGTTATAGTCGTTGTAGTTATAAGGCATGGTTGTTATTATTTGTGTTTTGTTCTTTCTTTTATGTGATTTGATGTTATTACTCTTGTTAAAACACACACACACACACACACACACACACACACACACACACACACACACACACACACACACACACACACACACACACACACACACACACAGAGAGAGAGAGAGAGGGAGAGAAAATATAGCTATTGTTTACCAAGAACTCCAGCTTCGTAAACAGCGCACCCTTTTCTCCCCCTCACTCTCCACCCCACTCCTCCCCCTCCGCCCCCTCCGCCCATCACAGGGAACGAGCGCACCACATACGGTTGCCATACGTACTCTCGCCTCACCATACACCCACTCTTTCACCCTGGCCGCTAGGGTGTTATTCAAGGGTGTTTTCTCCGCTTTGGTCACCCTGGGATGAAGTGGATTCAAGTGCAACGTTTTCTTTATGAAGTCATAAAGCCTGTTTTTGGATCTAGACCTAATCTCGTGTGGCTTTGGGGTGAAAGACAGACATAAAAGAAGATGAGGGAGGGGACATACTGGGAGGAGGAAGCAGAAGGAGGAGAATCAGAAGAAGCATGTAGGGAGAGGGGAGATTGGTAGGTGGAGGCCTAGGCGTAGAGGAGGAGGAAGCGGGGGTTCTTTGGAGACACTAGGAGGGGGCACAGGGGATGGGGTGGGGAATGGGGGTGGTAGCGTGACGGGGGGGAGAGGGGGAGAGGGGTGGTCGAGTCCAAGGGAGGTGCGATGATGGATGGACCACGCCCACGCCCGACGGAGACAGGGTGGGCGGGGGGCGGGGGGGGGAGGAGGGGCGGGGTACCACGTGGAAACTGTCTCTCTCGTGGCGTTTCCTTCACACTTCGAACGAGGGAATGGAAATGGAGTCTAGAGAGGAAGAAAAAAAATACTAGGGAGAAGTGAGACACTGAAACAAGCACTGTGAAAAGAGACAAAAGATAAAAGGAGGTGAGGAAACAAAGAAAAAAAAATATTCACAGTTTTATAGAAAGAAAAAGAAAGTGAATGAACTCAACAAAACGGGAACCACAACAAGCGAAAGGAGAGTAGAGAAAACTCGAATGAATGAACGACACACTGTCAAGGCTTCAAGAGTTAACCCTTGCAACGAGAAACGAATTTTCGAGTTGCTCTTTGCAAGCAGACGGGCAGTCGGACAGGCAAGTAGCAGGCAGTCAGGCAGAAGGAGTAGGCAGGCAAGCAGACGGTTAGGCAATCAGGCAGGCCAGCAATCAGATAGATAGGCAAGGAGCAGGCAAGCAGGTAAACGGGTAAAGGAGTACGCAAT
>NC_061851.1:17096887-17101887 GCF_019202785.1 Penaeus chinensis | reverse complement strand
CATCGACATAATTGTATGGCAGAAGTTATTCGCTCTGCTCTGCTTAGTTATAATTCTTCCATCTCATTCGGATTCCATTTTTGGAATTACTGCCTCGGTCATTCGCCTGCGAGCTGGAAGGTCGGTCCTTCAGGAAATGATTAGTTTCTGGAGAATTTCAAAGAAATTTTTGACTTGAGTGTCTTGCTGGCGGTGATGTGGAGAGAGAGAGAGAGAGAGAGAGAGAGAGAGAGAGAGAGAGAGAGAGAGAGAGAGAGAGAGAGAGAGAGAGAGAGAGAGAGAGAGAGAGAGAGCAAGCAAGCAAGAGCTGTCACGAGCCATCCTGTGGTTGCACGATCTTGCAGCTGGTGTCATGCGGGCTGGGGGGTTGTCCGTGACTCACATGAGGAAGGCGGGACGGCGGCGAGTTGCCCTGGATCGTCGGTTCCTCGCTCTTCAGCAGACAGCGTGGTGATTCTCTCGCTTCTCCGCCTTTCTCTCTTCCCTTTTTCTCCTCTTCGCCCTTCCCCTCCCTTCCTCCCTTCCTCCCTCCTTTTGCTCGCCCTTCCCCTCTCCTCTTCCACGCCTTTCCTCCCTAGGGCTTGTCCGGGGGAGCACAGCCCGCCGGCGTCCGCCCGACGGCTCCTCGCCCGGCGACGGCCCTTCGGCGGGCATGGCAGCGTCGGCGGCAGGTGGGCTGATGACGTTATTCACGACGCAGGAGGAAGTGTTGGCGAGGGGTGTGTGAGGGAAGGAGGGGAGGGGGCGAGGGTGGGGGGCACAGGAAGTGGTAGGTGTTGGTGACGGTGGTGGAGGAGGGGTTGGTGGAGGATCAGTGATAAGGCGGAGGACCATGTGAGGATGGTCAGTATGAGCTCAGAGTGTGAGCGTGACGGTCCTGATCCTCTCTTCCTCCAACGCCGATTCCGCCATCATCATTATCTCCACCGCTGACCAACTTGCTGCTGTCACCAGAGTGTTCCACCCCCGCCAGGAGGAGCAGACAGCAGCAGCGGCGGCCCGAGCAGCAGCAGCAGGAGTAGCGCAGACATGGTGACATGAGCGGGTGCGCGGCCCCCGCCCGGTGGCCGGAGCGGTGCTGGTGCGAGACTCAGTCGTGTGTTGGAGGCGGCGGCGGCGGGAGGGGGACCGGCGAGGGGGCGACGCGCTCCGCTCGCCTCGCTTCCTTCGCCGCCAGCGCTCGCAGGCCCGGCACACTCGGCCCGCAGCCCTCACGCCGTGGTGAAGTGTTTTAAGACGAGGAGTTGTCTGCAAGCAAAGAAACGCCGCCATCGGCCCGGCCAAGAGGGAAGGAAGCAGCGGGCTGGCCTCGTGCATGCTGGGGCGACGGGGCCACGCCGGGTGGCTCGCTCGTCCCAGCTGACTCCGGCTCCTCCCAGCTGTTGGCCAGACAGATGCCTCACGCGCCCCTCCGCTGGCCCAGTGTGTCTGCTTCGTGGTGCCTCTGTGGTGATGACAGTGCTACTCACATGAGAATAGAAAGCTCAGTGCTGGCCCGACCCGTGAACACGTGGCAGCACCCCCAGTGTGCCCTTGTTAGACCCCGGCTCCGAGTGACGGCGACGAGGCAATAGGAATGTGTTGATGTGCAATGAGTGTTCTCGAACGCGTTATGTCACCGTGAGGGACCGCGGGGAGTGACCAACCCGCCGGCGGCCCTGCAAGGCGCGCCGACGTTGCTGGAATGTGGGCCGTGGAATTCGAGATGACGTAGGTTCTTTTGCCCTTTGCTCTTCCCTTCGTCGCCGCCGGAGCAGAGTGTTCGCAGAGAATGTTCCGGAGTGTGGAAGGCCTCCCCAGAGGAAAGGTGTTCAGGCGGCGTGCCCCTGCCTGGCCCCTGCACCAGACCTCTGCCGCCACCCGGGCATTGCGCAATCCTGGGCCCCCTCCCCACCCCCCTTGAGTCAGTCCCCCGTGGTCTCGTGTCTCGCTCCCCCCTCCCCCTACACATCCTCTCTCGCTGAGCTGACACGCCCACATTTTCCTCCTTTTCCTCTTCCTGCGGGCACTCAGACTTCCAATGCCTCTCCTCGCACCGGCACGCCCCTCGGTCTGGCCGCCACGCCCCCAGAGCCCACTCGCCCACCCACTCCCTCTCCCGACCTCCCCCCTCCCTTCTCTCCTCCGTCAATAAGCTCGCGTCGGCCAGTCCACACCTTCTTTAGAATCCCCAACGTCTTCTGCCTGACCCGTGCATGACGGCCTCCGCGCCCACCCACAACGCCCACGGTGCCCACCACCTGAAGCTGGAAGCCCCCGTCCGGGTGGCTCATGCGCCCGCGACGGAGAAATCCGATAGAGAGGCGGGCCACGTAAACACCTCCTGCCCGACGTCACCTTAAGGCCGCCCACACGCCCATCCTACCTCTAGGCCGCCCACGGATGACCTACACGCGGCCTCAGTCTACCTCCCGTATGTACGTGTTCTATGCGAGTATGTTTTTTTTATCATTTATAATTTATTGTTCAGCTATATCGCATTTTTTTTATCTCCTGCTAGTACCAGTAAGTCGTCGGCCCTTTAACATATGCATAGGCATTCTTGGTGTCAGACGCTGGAGTACACGCACTCTTAGAGCCAATCAGCGTTCGTCAGGAGGGCCGAGGTACCTGAAGTGAGCGACTGACGGCGATTGGCAAGTGAAATGAGCGAGTGACTTGGCTTAGATAAGTGTGGTCTGAGTGATATGGCCTCGTGACGCCGACGGTGTTGCGGTGTCGTGTCGTCGGCCACGGTGACGGCGAGGGGAAGTCCCACGTCAGGATGTGTCTCCATATTGTGTCGACATTCCGTGCGTGGGCCGGACTGGAAAAGAGGGCTTCATTTAGTTCTATAAAGCTTTTTTCATTCCTTCGTGCGTGAGTGTCGTTCGTAAATCATGAAAGTGCTTAGCACTCTCCAAACATCTTACGAAGGTGATTTAAATTGTATACTGCTGTATTATCGGTCTTGAAGGTCTCCTAACATCAGACTACTTGTGTGGGAGACGTGATAATAAACTAACCAATATTGGTATATTTGGCAACTCGACCGAGATCACGTGAGTGGCACATGCACAGCCCCAACTTTCGAGTTTTTTGTTTGTTTGTTTGTTTATCCGCCCGAAATTAATTTGCTTAATCACCCGACTTCATTGGGCAGAAGGACGGTCTCCGCTGAGGACAGGGAAGTGCACAGGACTGCAAGACGGAAGGACTGGCTCCTTCTGTCTTTTAGATTGATTATAAGACGAAGGATCGGTCATTGACAGTGTTTTTTTACGTCCTTGTGAAACACGGTAGACGGGGAAAGGGAAGGGGGACGGGGGGAGGAGCAGACGAATGGTAGGGGAAAGGAGTAGGTTTGCTAGATCTTATTCAGTGGTAGTCCAACTTGGCACGGCGTCAGGGAAAGGGTGAAAGGAACACGGAAAGAAATATATTTTTTTTGTCCATAGCGAGCGAAGGAGAGAAAAGAAAGGAGGCGAGGAGGCGCTACAGAGAGGGTGGGGGGAAGAGGGAGAGGGAGGGCGGAGGGAGTTGAGTCGAGGTCCCTTCTATCCCTCCTTCCCCCCACACACCCGCCGGCATGCGCTCCCCCACCCCGATCTCTTGGTTCCCTAGGCCTACAAGGATGAAAGACAAGGATGGTACAATAACCTATAGGCCTAACTTCAAAGAGAATGTGTCTGTTTGTCCGAGGATTAGCGTTCTTTTCCTTTCGTAGCTTCGAGGCGAGGGACTTGGGCTCTGCCAGGCACAACGCCTGCGCCCAGATGCGAGCCAGGAGTGCATGAGGACTAGTAGGCTTTCCTTTTCACTCTACGACTTTCACTCTTATTCCTCACTCACCTTTAGTGCTCGCCACGGCGAGGTCGCTGCATTAGGGAAGGCGGTGGGAGCCGGATCTGGTAAGTACGGTAGTCCACGTCCATTCGTCCTCCCGGTCGTCCAGCACTTTCTTCGCCACATCTCCGCGCAGGTCCATCCCCTCCCCCTCCGAGCGGACGACCTGAGCAGGAGAAAGTCCCCCTCGGCGGACGCAGCTTCCAAGGACAACCACGCCTCACGCCTTCAGGAGTTCTTCAAAGCCCTTCGGGTCCATCCCATGTTCATTGTACTTCATCAGGTGCTCGGCGACCACGATCCCGGCATCTGTTGGAGTACAGTAGATAAGAGGATGCAATGCTGCCAGATTCACATTATTATTTGCTTATCTCCACCGTCTTCGTCGTCGTTCGTGAGTCGTCGTCTTCGCCGTCATTGTTCACGCCGTATAAGGTAGTAGATTAGCGTTCAGTTTAAATGTCCATTGAGTTCCAGTCCCCCCATTCGATCACAAAGACACATGTTATTCCGCTCCCTTGCTGTCTGAGATAGACCAACTACCCCATTCATTGACCGGCAATCATCACCCCGGTAGTACTAACTTTTTCCACAAACCCCCAACCAGTGCAGAAGAAAATGACTGGACGTGTTTCGGAGAGAAAGTACAGGTCACCCGCGGAAAATGGGCGCCTTTCAGGAGCACTGTGGCCGTTCATGTGCCGCCGCCGCCATCTTGTTAGCCGCTTTGATTCGTCATGTAACTCTTCTGCCTCTTGACGGCCATGACACCGCCAGTTCCAGCCGCAGCGATGGTCATAGAGATTTCGAAAATGATGTATAGTATAGCATCGACATATAGCTCTTTTAGTTATTTATAATATTACAAAGTTTATCCGGAAATCTTTTTGTTGCTTTTACAAGGCGCCCGTTCACCGTCGGTTGAATTAATCAATAAAAAATCCAGAGAATTCAATCGCGATTGAAACCTCACCATATCATAATACCCACATTGCCACTGCAAATCAACACCCATGAAACAAAATCCGTATCCAGTCGCGAAGAAAGCCCAGACCCACGAAAGACAGACTTACAAAAAAAAAAAGAAAAAAAAAAAAAAAAAACTGAAGCCAGGTAAAAGGGGAACTTTTTCCACCGCCGACGACCACCATTTTCGCCGCCATTCCCCTTCCTCT
>NC_061851.1:17020105-17025105 GCF_019202785.1 Penaeus chinensis | reverse complement strand
TGTGTGTGTGTTGTGTGTGTGTGTGGGTGTGTTGTGTGTATAAACATACGGAATTCATCCAGTACCATTGAACCCGGACAAATCGGCGTCGATAACAAAGGCTTCAAGATTTTTCCTCATGACCCTCATTTGCATAAATTTCATGCTCCAAAATACATATATATTTTTTTATTTTTATTCTATATTTATACTATATGTTTTTAGTATATATTAGACATCTCTCTCTCTCTCTCTCTCTCTCTCTCTCTCTCTCTCTCTCTCTCTCTCTCTCTCTCTTCTATATAATATATTTTATATATATTTTATATATATTTTATTATGTATAATATATATATTTACATATTATACTATAGTTATATATATTTAATCTTAAAATTTTATTTTATATATATATATTATAGTATATATTTAAAAACACATACACCACCAACATATTATATTATATATATATATATTTATATATATTATATTAGAGAGGAGAGGGGAGAGAGAGGGGATGAGAGAAAAGGGGATGAAAAGAGAGAGAGGTGAGAGATGAGGAGAGAGAGAGTATGTAGGGGACATATATAAAAATATATACATATATATACAGCTATTATATAAAATTTTTATATATATATAATATATATATAATATAATTTATACTATGTATTGTATTATATATATACATATAGTCAATAAAAACTATAAAACAAATTAGTGAATAGAAAATATACATTCATAGTAAGATCATAAAGGAGCATAAACGTTAAAACTATAATACCAACAGAGAGAAAAGAATAATATATATACTGAATAAAAGCTGGCAACGTTTTTCAACTCAAGCTTAAAGGGCGCCAGTCACTTTGGTGTTCACATGGACAGCCAGACTATTATTCATACCTGAGAGCTTTTGTAGATGATACGCGGGAGGAGGAGTATGTAGACAGAGATAGGTGTGCTTACGTGTGCTTCTGTGTTTTTGTGAGTGTGTGTGGGTGCGTGTGTGTGTGTGTGGTGTGTGTGTGTGTGTGTGTGTGTCCGTGCGTGGGGTTTATGTATGTTTGGGTATAAAGTTGTTTGTTTTCCGATTGATAAACATGTTGATCGATAAACATGTAAACAGATAGATAGATAAATAGATGGACTGAGAGAGAGAGAAAGAGAGAGAGGAGGGAAGGGGGGGGGGGGGGGGGAGAGAAGGGATAGAAATAGGAAACGGGACAGAGGAGAGAGAAACAGTCACACACAGTCAGACAGACAACCTTTCATTTACCAGCACCCCATAATCTACCCTTTTGCATGACGGGTGGAGAGCAGATGGTGAAGGTTTATATATAATATATAGTATAAAAATATATATTATATTATATATATATACATTATTTAATATATTATAATATACTATATTTATTTTATTTATATATATTATATATGTATTATATGCTATATACATATATTATATATATAGATTTATATAATATATAATATATAGGTGTGTGGGTGTGTGTGGTGTGAGTGTATATATATATATTTTATATATATATATATAATATTATTATATATACTTACATATACACACACATGATGTTGTAGATTGTTATTTAAGTTTTGGGGGTGTATTTTGTTGTGTGTGGTTATATTATATAATATATATATATTATTATATATATATTATATTTATATATGTATGTATGTGTGTGTTTATATATATATATATATATTTATTGCATGTGTGTATTTTATAACATACAGATGAGGGAAGAGAAATTGACGGGGATTTTTATGTATTTGTATATATTTATTATATATTATATATATATAGTATATATTTAATATATTTATATGGTGTGTGTGTGTGTGTGTGGTGAGTGGTGTGTGTGTGTGTGTGTATATATATATATATATATATATAAATATATTAATTTTATATTTATACTTTACACATATATATAATATCCCCCTCCACTTTCCCTCCTCTCTCTCTCTGTATGAAATTATAAGTTACATATATATAGTATATTATATATTATTATTTATAATTAAATTATTAATAATTATACTATGTATATATGTTTATGTTATGCATATATATATATTATATATATATTTTTAATATGTTTTTTATAATATATATTATATATATATAAAATTTTATGTGTGTGTGTGTGTGTGTGGTGTGTGTGTGTGTGTGTATTTATATATTACTTTATGTTTTATAGAGAGAGGGAAGGGGTTTATTATAGGGACAGATAGAGGGGGGAGATGAAAAGTGGGAGAGAGAGGGAGGGAGAGGGAGGGAAGGGACGGAGAGGAAGAGTGCAGCTAACCGCCAAGCACAGCTGATCAACATGAAAGTATGACGCAGACCTCATGACCGTTCCGAATTCTGTGAAAACTGACAGGCATTTCATGGAACGAAGAATTCATGCACAGATGTTTGAAACAGAAGGACACAAGAGGGAACAGGAAAGAGGAGGAGGGAACTAGAGGATTAAAAAAAAGAGAGAGAGAGATAAAGAGCGTTCGATAATGACATAATAAGTTTACCGAGGTATTATTACGGTAATGCCCAGATATTTTTTTTCTTTTTTTTTCTTTTATTTTTTTAGAATTACGTATCAACCTTCCCTTTTCCTAGAATCATCGTTCTAATGGTCTTTTTTAACATGTTTTCTATATCTGCCCATGTGGCTTTCGATTGGAGTATTCGTCTAAATAATGTATGCTTATTGACCTCTTACTTTCACATTGTCGTAATATTTCAAGCGAAACGCGGCGTGCCGGGGACCGTAGAGTTTAAGAAATATTGATGCTACTAATGATGATGATAAAAATAATCATGATGATGATAATAATGATGATGTTAATAACGATAATGCTAATAACAATAATTAACAAAATAATGATAATGATGTAATGATCTTAAGGGGACAATAATAATGAAATTTATACGCTAAAACAATTAATATTAAAAAATAATAAAAATAATAACAATAAAATAATAATAAAAAAAATGTAATAATAATAAAAATTTATAGCAACGATAAGGTTAATAATGTAAAAAAAAATGATGTAAAAAATAATAAAATATAATAATAATATTAATAATATGTAATATTATGATGTAATAATAGCATAATAATAAAAATATAACAATAAAAGTAATAAAAATTATTTAATAATAATCGGGAATAAAAATAATAAGGGAAATAACGTTAAAATAAATGATAATGATAATGTAGTAAAAATGATAAATGATAAAATAATGAATTTTGTAATAAAACAATAAAAAACAATAAAATGATGATAACGTGAGGGTAATAATAAAAATAATAATGGGGGGGGGGGAGAGAGAGAAAGAGAGGAGAGAGAGAGAGAGGGGAGAGAGAGAGGGGAAAGAGAGGTGAGGAAAGAGAAAGAGAGAGAGAAAGGGGGTAGGTGAGAGAGAGAGAAGAGAGACGAGGAGAGAGATGACGAGTGAGAGAGAGAGAAGAGAGAGAGGAGAGAGGGAGGAGGGAGGGAGAGGAGAGGAGATGAGAGAGAGAGGGAAGAGAGAGAGAGATAGAGAGAGGAGGGGGGGGGGGGAAGAGAGAGAGAGAGAGAGAGAGAGAGGAGAAAGATGAGAGAGAGAGATGAGAGAGAGAGAGTGGAGAGGAGGGGAGAGGGAGAGAGGAGGGGAGGAGAGAGAAGAGATGAGAGAGAGTGGAGAGAGAGAGAGGAGAGAGTGGTAGAGAGAGAGAGAGAGGGAGAGAGAAGAAGAGACGAAGAGAGAGAGGAAGGAGATGAGAGAGAAGTGGAGAGAGAGATAGAGAAGGGGAGAAGGGAGAGTCGGAGAGAGAGATGAGAGAGAGTGAGAGAGATAAGGAGAGAAGAGAGAGAGAGAGAGAGGAAGAGAGAGAGGGAAAGAGAGAGAGAGAGAAAGAGTAAGAGAGAGAGAAAGGGATGGTAAAGAGAGGAGAGAGAGAGATTACAGAGAGAGAGAGAGAGAGAGGAGAGAGAGAGAGAGAGAGAGTGAGGGAAGAGAGAGAGAGAGGAGAGAGCGTGAGAGAGAGAGAGAGATGAAGAGAGGAGGAGAGAGGGGAAAGAGAGAGAGAAAGGAGAGAGAGAGAGAGGGGAGGGGGGGAGAAGGGGGGGAGAGGAGAGAGAGAGAGAGAGAGAGAGGAGAGGGAGAGATATGAGAGAGAGAGAGAGAGAGAGAGAGAGAGGGAGTGAGAGAGAGAGAGAAGAGAGTGAGAGAGATGAGAGAGAGAGAGAGAGAGGAGAGAGAGAGGATGGAGAGAGGGAGAGAGAGAGAGAGAGAGGAGGATGAGAGATGCGGATGGGCGAGAGAGAGAGAGAGAGAGGAGAGGTGGTGAGAGGAGAGAGAGGAGAGGAGAGAGAGAGAGAGGGAGAGAGAGAGAGGAGAGAGGAGAATGAGAGAAAGAGAAGAGAGAGGAGGAGAGAGATAGAGAGAGAGAGGAGAGAGAGAGAGATGAGAGAGAATGAGTGAGAGAGAGGGGAGAGAGGAGAGAGAGAGAGAGAGAGAGGAATGAGAGAAAGAAGAGAGAGAGAGAGACAGAGTGAGAGAGGAGAGAGGAGAGAAGGGAAGGGGAGGGGGGAGGGGGGAAGGAGAGAGAGAGACTGAGAGAGAGAGGAGGAGAGAGAGAGGATGAGACGAGAGAGAGATGAGGAGAGAGAGAGTGAGAGATTGAAGCTAGGGAGAAGGAAGAGTGAAAGAGGGAGAGAGAAAAGAGATGAGAGAAGAGAGAGGAGAAAGAGAGAGAGTGAGAGAGAGAAAGAAAGAGAGAGAAAGAGAGAGAAAGAGAGAGAGAGAGAGTGAAGCTAGAGGGAGAGAGAGAAAGAGAGAGAGAAAGAGAGAGAGTCAGAGAGAGAGAAAGAGAGAGAGAGAGACTGACAGACAGACAGACAGACAGACAGACAGACAGACAGACAGACAGACAGACAGACAGACAGACAGACAGACAGATAGACAGACAGACAGAGACAAAAACAGGTAGATAAAAGATATATAAAAGGTA
>NC_061851.1:16995105-17002605 GCF_019202785.1 Penaeus chinensis | reverse complement strand
ATATATATATATATATATATCTTTCTCTCTCTCCCTCTCTCTCTCTCTCACTCACTCTCTCTCTCTCCCTCTCTCTCTCTATCTATCTATCTATCTATCTTTCTCTCTCTCTCCCTCTCTCTCTCGTTCTCTCTCACTTTTGCCTCCTTCACTCCTCCCTTCGTCTCTCTCCCTTCCCTTTCCCTCTCCTTCTCTCGAAAGTCGCCCACTCCCTCCACGACCCTCAGCGTGCGGCTTCCTCTTCCCTTATAATCGTCCACAATTAATCAACAAACACACACACACAGGCGGGGTACGGCGGGGCACGTCAGGGCATGGCGACAGATACCCGGCCCCCTACCTCAATATCCCCAACCTCTATTCGAACCCACTCTCACCTTCACCCCTTAAATACCCCCCCCCCCCTAGATGTCATCCCCATCTCATCCCCCTACCCTCCTACCCACATCCCCTGCCCTTCCTTCTGCCATTGCTCTCCTCCATCCTCCCCTCTCTCTTTTCTCCCTTCCCTCCCTCCCTCTCTTTCTTCCTCTCTTCGCCGACCTCCACTTCCACTTCTAACCATCCCTCCCTCTCTCCCTTCTATTCTCTAAACCCCTCCCTTTTTTCCTCCTACCTTCTTTCGCTACC
Organism: Penaeus chinensis; assembly: GCF_019202785.1. Classification (NCBI taxonomy): domain Eukaryota; kingdom Metazoa; phylum Arthropoda; class Malacostraca; order Decapoda; family Penaeidae; genus Penaeus; species Penaeus chinensis. Next base: position 17,001,975 of record NC_061851.1, on the reverse strand, counting down.
TCCCTTTCCTCCCTTCTCTCCCACTTCTTATCCCACTCCTTCCCTCCGTTAATCATACCCTCCCTCCCTTTTTCCCTCCCACTTCTTAACCCTCTCCTTCCCTCCCCCCTTCCTGCCCTCCTTCCTTCCCTCATTCCTTCCTTCCCTCCCTCCTTCTCCCCTACCCTTCACTCTTTCCCTCCCTCTACCCTCCATCCTTCCCTCCCTCCTCCATACCCTCCCTCCTTCCCTCAATCCTTCTTTCCCTCCTCTCCTCCTTCCCTCCTTCCCTCAGGCTCTCGGTCCGCCTTGTTGCAGCGAGACCGAGAGTGGGTCCGAATTTCCCCATTTCTGCAGATGTTCGGCGGTGCGAGAGAGAGATATAGTGCTTCTCGAGGGTTAAAGAGTGGCGGAGTTTGGGGCTAAAGGTGATGTGTGGTGAGGGTGTGTGGTGATGTATGGTGAGGGTGTGTGGTGATGTATGATGAGGGTGTGTGAGGATGATTGGTGAGGGTGTATAGTAAGGGAGTCTGGTGACTGTGTATGGTGATAACGTATGGTGAACGTGTTTATGGTGAAGGTGTAGGCTGAGCGCGTGGTGAGAGTTTACGGTTTGTAATGTGTAGTGAGTGTGATGAGGGAGTATGGTGAACGAGTGGCAAATATGGAATGGACGGAGTATGATAAGTGTCTGTTAATGGTGTAAGGCGAGCGGATGGTGAGGATATATGAGGATATATTTAAAGCGGTTGGAGAGAGTGTATAGTTATCATATGGTGAGGGTGTATGGTAATAGCAGTCGGTTGTATAATGATTTTTTTTAAAGTGAAAGAGCGTCTGAGTGAATGGTAAATGTAGATTACAGTGACTCTAGATGCATAGTGAATTCGTGCTGTCGTGACTCACTAATGAAAGCAGATATTTGGGGAAAATGCGTGTGACGAGAGTGCGGTTGATGCAACAGAGAGCAGCCGAAGACAGAGAGAAAACAGATGGCATGGTATGGTGCTTGTTCATAAACGGTTGAATTATAGTGCAAGTGGCTTCGTTGACGGTAGGGTATGGTGTGGTGAAGAGAAATGATAGTGAATTTGAAGAATGCGTAGAAACTCTTTTTGGATGATGGTGAGGAAGTGAAACTACTGCGATGTGATAAAAGTATGGTGCATAATAACCTCCGTTATTAATAGCAATAGATAGTATTCACGATATTACTAAGTAGTAATAGCCCTACGGTATCTAGTGTCTCCCTTCCTTTCCGACAGCCTCGCCCAAATCCCCTCTCCGTCTCCCTCTTCGCGCCGCCATCTATGTGACGTCACAGCGTTTCCGGTATGTAGCGGGTATGCACGAACGCCCTGACCTCACGCCGGCGACTATGAAAACGTAAGCATCGCCATGCGCACCGACACACGGCGCCTACAGGGTCAGGGATATATTAACGGATAATCTAGATTTAGGATGTTTGCTTTTTGAATTAACTGCTAATGTGTATTACATTTTTTTCTCCTTTCTGGGATGTTTTGATGCTGGCAACACTGATCGGTCATGATGCGGAAACCCTCATGCATTCCTGCTTCGGCGACGGCGGTATGTCACGCTCGCTGATTGGTTCACGAGCTTCAAATGTAGGCGGGGCTTACTCTTGAACCTACCAATCAGAAGGCGAGACACAGTAGCCGGCATTTGGTACATATGAGATATCGAGTCTTGAAAAGGAGAGGCATTTCTCTCAGAATAGAAGATAAATAATTCCCCCCAGCATTCATTTTATTTTTACCACCGGTCGGACCGTAAATCATTTAGGAAAGTAGAGTGAATAAAGGGGAAAAGAACCATAGTGGTTGACCTCGTCGGCGCAATGCAGCGGAGGACTAGGGCGACCGCGGAGGCTTCGGCAGTTAGGCTGACCAACGGCCGTGGAGGAGCCGCCTGTCCCGCCAGGTCGTGGGAGGAATTCGTTACTTTCCTGTTGTCCTCTGAGCGCTCGATCTTTTAAAATATATCATTTCTTTTTGGGGGAGGGATGTTGTCTTCCTTCCTGTCCTATTCTCTTTACTCTTGTGATACTCAGCCACTTCCTTGTCCTCCTCTTTTCCATCTTACGCCTCTTCCTCTCCTTTATCATGAACCTCCTCCTCTTCATCTTCTGTCTAATACTCTCCCTGTCTTTTCTTCACACCTTGCTCTTCCTACTCTCCTTTCCTATATTTTTTTTCTTGTTCCTCCCCTTCAATCCCTCTCTTCCTCCACATTAACCTCTTTTTCCTTTTCCTAATTTTCTACTCTCCTATTCCACTTCCTTCCATTTTTCTCGTTTTTCTACCCCCCTCCCCCCATTCTCTACTTCCTTATCATCCCCTTCTTCTTCCTCCCTTCTTCCACCCCTTCTTCTTCCTCCCCTTCTTCCACCCCTTCCATCCCTCCCCTCGCTCCCCTCCCCCTCCTTCCACTCCCTCCCCCTCCTTCTACCCTCCCCCCCTTCACCCCCTCCTTCCTTCTCCCTTCCTCCCTCCTTCCTTCCTCCTTTCCCGATAACCACCAAGGACTGCTCTGCCATCAAGCTGTCATAGAAGGTGAATGAACACGAAGGATCTGCCGTCGCCAGATTATAGAGATCAAGTCCCTCCTATCACAGATTATTGTCATTTTCTTCATCGGTCTATTCACCCTCTCGTGCTGTTTTTTTTTTTTTTTTTTTGGGGGGGGGGGTGGGGAGGGGTTGTGTGTGTGTTTTGTGTGTTATGTGTATGTTTATTCAATTTATGTCTTGGTATCTCTTTATCGCTTTATATCTCTCTCTCTCTCTCTCTCTTTCGCTTACACTTTTTCTCTTTCTCTTTCTTTATTTCTCTGTGCCTGTTTCTGTTTCTCTCGTTCTCTGTCTCTTTCTCTGTCTCTCCGTCTCTCTGTCTCTCTTTCTGTCTCTCTGTCTCTGTCTCTCTCTCTCTCTCTCTCTCTCTCTCTCTCTCTCTCTCTCTCTCTCTCTCTCTCTCTCTCTCTCTCTCTCTCTCTCTCTCTCTCTCTCTCCGGTGCGACATCTGCTCACTGTGTATAGAGAACGCGATGCTGTAATTAAGTAGATATATGTACAAATTATAATCTGCAAAATATTGGTTGCATGTCAGATGAATACGTTAACAAAAAAAACGGTAGCGTGCAAATTTTAGGGCAGGGGTGAGGCAGATGAAACTGGAAATAGGGAGAAGGAGAAAAGGAAAGGGAAGGAGGGGGGGGGGGGATAAATGGGTTGGTCATAGAAAAAAACGATCCTTCCTTTTCTCTCTCTCCTTTACCTCTTCTTTCCATCTAACTTTCCCTCGTCTTTCCATCTCCCCTTTCCTTCTATTTTCACACCGTTACCCCCCCCCCTTTCCTCACCCCCCTCTTTCTTCCCTTTCCTCATTCTCCCCCTCTTTCTCTTCTTCCCTCATTTCCTTCTCCTCCTCCCCCCTCCCTCATTTCATTTCGCCCCTCCCTTATCCTTCTCCCTCCTCTCCTCTCCTCCGTACCTCATTCCCCCTCTCTCTTCGTCCTTTCCACCCCCACCCTTATTTCTTTCCCCCGCCCCCCTCGCTTCCCCCTCTCTCCCCAGTTCTCCCCCTCTCACTGTGTACTGCAGTGGTAGCGATCTCGTGAGGCAATCTCGCTGACCTGCGTTCAAATCCCTCGCCGCCAGTCGATGGTAACCCCGGCCATTCCTTGCGTCCAGGGGGTAATTTAGAAGCAAATATAAACAGACATCCTATCACAACAAGAATAACCAATTGTAACAAATGGAGTAAACTAAATCAATAAATTATACTCTCCTCTCCCTCACCTTCTTCCATCCCACCCCCTCCCTCCCTTACTTCCGATAGATATGCGACCCGTAATTCTAGAGCAGTGAAGTCAGTAGTCAGTATGGGCTGTTTGTACCTGACATCTGACGTCGCTCGAGACCTCCCCCTGGATTAGATGTGGCGTTTTTTTTTTTTTTTTTTTTTTTTTTTAATGGATTTCTCTGTTTGTCTTTCTGTCTGTATGTCTGCATGTATGTCTATGTCTGTCTATTTTTTGTCTCTGTCTCTCTCTATCTATCTATCTATCTATATATATGTCTGTCTGTCTATCTCTCTCTCTCTCTCTCTCTCTCTCTCTCTCTCTCTCTCTCTCTCTCTCTCTCTCTCTCTCTCTCTCTCTCTCTCTCTCTCTCTCTCTCTCTGGTAGTGGTAGGGAACACTCACACGGGTAATTGGCCGTTGCCAATTTAGAAGTTAAAGGAAAACTTCTACTGAATTGTGTGGAATCTACGTTGTACATGTTTTTCTTTTTTTTATGTTTTATGATTTAAGATTAAGGAACCAAATATTTCCTTTTAGTTTTACATCTAGAAAGAGAAAAAAGAAAATGAAGATAAACAAGAGCACCGTAGAAGAAAAAATGAATTAGTGGAAGGATACACATAGATAGCTAGGTAGATAGCTAGTCAGATTCGAGATAGTATGGCTGCATATTATTTGACACCTTAGGAAGAAAATCTATAGAACGTCTAATTCCAACTTCACATCCGGAAAAGAATTCAAGAAATATACTAATTAATTTATCCTCTCTCCCTCCTGAACTAAAACTAATATAATAAACTAATGAATATAATAAACTAATATAATAAACACAAGAAAATCATGAAGGATTACACTGATTTTTGCATTTATACTGCATGAATAAAACGCATTTTAAACACAAGATTAGATATGTTTTTATTTTGTTTTCTTTATTTTCATAATAATTAAAAGCAGTTCATAAAAAGATACAGGAATTTTGGGAAACAATTATAAATGGAGTCGTTGGTACTGACCTGTTAATGTAAAAAGATATTTCAATTTTCTAAAAGAAGATAATGATTGCAATAACGAAAACGAATGGTGAAAATCCTCCAGAAAAGAGATGCAATGTTGCTCTTCCCACAGAGAATGACAGTGTCAAGGAAGGCGAGTGGGAGAGATGACACGAATAGGATGGCAATAAAGTCATGCTAGTAATTGTACTGAAAATGTATATATTTTACTTGAACAGATTTTTCAAATAATAAATGCCATTATACTCTTAGATTCATGAGAATACCAAAGGAATCAGATTAATTGTTGAATTAAATTTATGATAACGATGATAAGATTATAATAGTAATGCAATCAATAAGGATAACAAAGATATGATAATGAGAGTCATCATTAATCAGCAATAACCAAGACAATAATAATAATAACAATATTTGTTACTAATAATAAACACAATAATTACTATTATTATTATTATTATCATTATTATAATAATAATAATTGTTATTATTATTATCATTATTATGGTAATGCTAGTAATAATGATGATGATGATGATGATGATGATGATGATAATAATAATAATGATAATAACAAAATAAAATAATAATAATAAGAATAGTAATAATAGCAATATCAATAGTAATGATAACAACAGTATTATCATAATAATAGTTTATTATAATAATACAAACAGTGATAATAATTATGACGATAATAATAATAACGATAATAATGATATTGACAGCAATAACAATAATAATGACAATGTTTATAATGATGTTAACATCGATAACAATAATGATAATATTCATAATGATAATGATGAAAAGAACTATACTACTTCTAATTATGAACATGATCATAATTTCGATTATACCAACAAGGGCACTTCAGACAATAAGAATTACATATGCAGGAGCCAACAGCTGTAATGATCTTGACAATTATAATCATAACGAATATTTATGACATTCTCTAAATCAACAATCTTAACGTTGGTAGGTCTTTAGATTGTGTTTTGTCCGTGCTATTACTATTTCTTATAATTATTATTCATGTCATTATTATTAAAATCAGTTGTATTAGGTTAATGAAAACTAATATAGCCATTACCATCATTAATAGCACTGTATTGTATTGTATTATTTATAATAATTTTTTTTTAATATCATTTTATTAAATTTGTATTTGTATTTATATTGCGTTTGATTAATACTCTTCATTACAATTATTAGTATTGTATTGTATTGTATTACTCTCATAATTCTTATAGAAATATTATCATCACTATCTTTGCCATTCCCGTCATTACTGATTTTTTATTGTTATCACAGTTATAATAATCATCGGCGTCATTTTACAGTGAAAATGATAATGCCAAATCTCACCGTCAGTTGAGCAAACTTTGGAACAAACCCGAAAAAAAACGAGGACCAGAGCACGTTTTTGCCCCGAAGGCTCGAGCCGAATCCTGCATTCAAGGTGAGGATGAACACACAAAGTTCAAGGGAAGGAATTCAACAACCAAACTGAACCGTTGATTGTCAAGGAACAGACGTTCGAGTGAACAACGCCTTCGGGCCGGGACGTGCGCATTGCTCTAACCCTCCTCACACGTAAAAGTGGATTAGGGGGAGGGAGGGAGGGAGGGAGGGAGGGAGGGAGGGAGAGGCCAGACCCAACAGCGTTGACGTCATCACCACATATCATTCCCTTGATCTGAATGAACCGGGACCATTCATGACGTCATCCATGCTTCCATTTACATCAAACGTATATCTCTATTTTTTATTTTTTTTCTTTCTTTCTTTCTTTGCTATCTCCCGACCTTCGTCAGACATGACAAGCTTATCATTACATGACGTCACACTCGACCGTCCACCTGTGATCTGGCATTCGGAACATGTCCTCGCTCTCGACGCCGTGAGGACACTTGCGAGGAGGAGGAGGAGGAGGACGAGGAGACGGAATAGGGAGGGAGGAAGAGGAGGCGGAGGAACAGGAGGAGGAGGAGGAGGAGGAGGAGGAGGAGGGGAGGAGGAGAAGAAGGAGGAGGGAGAAGTGGAGGAGG
>NC_061851.1:16975105-16977605 GCF_019202785.1 Penaeus chinensis | reverse complement strand
ATATATATATATATATTTATACATATATATATATGTATATATTATACAGAGAGAGACAGAGAAAGAGATAGAGATAGAGATATAGACCGATAGAGAGATATTGATAGTTAAATAGATAGATAAATGCAAATAGATAGACAGATAAATAGATAGATATACATATCGATTTACCAAACCTTCTAGCTCATATGCCGCCACATAACTTAATCTTTATCGTGCATTTCGGCGTTCGAGTATATATCCAATTGTATAAATGCGTCGCGCACTGCAAACATGTCTCTTGTAGGCGACAGGGATTGATCCCACGTTGTCTATATTTATAGGAAATCTTTATATTGCCACAAAATACCATCGTTATTTGCGGCCTCGCCAGACGGGCTATCGATGCCCGCACCAGCCTCAATTTCTCTGGTCACGTGACCGTTCTTCAGGATAACTGTTATTCATCTTCCTGTTCTCTTTCTCTCTCTTTCTTTGTCTGTCTATGTCTTTATTTCGGTCTGCCTGGCTCTGTTTTTCTCTGTTTTCTCTGCTCTCTCTCTCTCTCTCTCTCTCTCTCTCTCTCTCTCTCTCTCTCTCTCTCTCTCTCTCTCTCTCTCTCTCTCTCTCTCTCTCTCTCTCTCTCTCTCTCTCTCTCTCTCTCTCTCTCTCTCTCTCTCTCTCTCTCTCTCTCTCTCTCTCTCTCTCTCTCTCTCTCTCTCTCTCTCTCTCTCTCTCTCTCTCTCTCTCTCTCTCTCTCTCTCTCTCTCTCTCTCTCTCTCTCTCTCTCTCTCTCTCTCTCTCTCTCTCTCTCTCTCTCTCTCTCTCTCTCTCTCTCTCTTTCTCTCTCTCTTTCTCTTTCTTTCTCTCTCCTCCCCACCTCTATTTTCTCTCTCTCTCTTTCTCTCTCTCTTTCTCTTTCCCTCTCTCTCCTCCCCACCTCTATTTTCTCTCCCCTCTCTTTATAATTTTTATAGTTTTTTCTATATCTTTCTTTTTCACCTTTTTTCCAAATATGAATCATGCAAGCGTTGCAACCAGCCAACAGAACAAAGTTGCAGTACTTTTCTCCGCCAGTCGCCTTGACTTTCGCATTATCGCCGCGTCCTCTCGCCATTGGTTGGCTGGCCAAATCGCGACCTAGTACGATGATGTGGCGACCAATCCCCTTCTCCCATGCAAACCACCCTTGACCAATCACATGTCGTTGTCGTGGACGCAACGGCCAATCAGCGCGCACCATTTTCATCTTGAGAAAGGAAGTTCAGGACCCGGATGAGCGGAAATTCTGAGCATATCTGCGAGGTTATGTCAACCACCCCCGATGCTATACATAACCCCCACTCGCGAAATACATTCACCTGAATTATTAACGTAAATAGCCGTCTACATGGGGGCTACCCGGGGATCAATATGGCTGCCACGACGTCTACAAATAAATTTAGCTTTTCGCAGAATCCCGCAAAACGCCGAGGGAGAGAAGAAGGTCGTAATCCGGGAACCGAGAGAAGCAGCATGGCGACGCTTGGGGTAGGTGGGATAATGGGGGGGGGGGGGCATGACCTCCCCGCAGGACACTGGCCAGTACTCTACGTGTGTGTGTGTGTGTGTGTGTGTGTGTGTGTGTGTGTGTGTGTGTGTGTGTGCGTGCGTGTGTGTGTGTGTGTGTGTGTGTGTGTGTGTGTGTGTGTGTGTGTGTGTGTGTGTGTGTGTGTGTGCGTGCGTGCGTGTGTGTGTGTGTGTGTGTGTGTGTGTGTGTGCGTGCGTGTGTGTGCTCGCGTTTGAATATAACTGAAATACACAATTTACCACCGGCTCACTTGAATTTATATTATATTTTCTGAGCAAATCCTCGACAGTAATGTATTATTTTTTAAATTAAACTTCTATATCACGTATTCCTATCCTTAATCACTTATTCGGGATAATTACTAGAAATCACGAAGGTTTTTTTTGGAATAATGTACCGTATGACCTCAACTGCCAGTCGCCAACCAGACGAATTTGCACCCCTCCCTTGCCCTCCCCCTCCTCATACCCCCTTCCCCTGCCCCTACCCCTACCGTTACCAACCACCTAGCCTTGCTTAACCCCCCTCCTGCCTCCTGATTGGCTGAACTCTCCTCGTCTCTGATTGGCCCGTCTCCTCCGTCCCTTGTATGGGCGACCTATCGTGAACTGCTGCCTAGTCACTCTAACGTATTACTCTCTGTAGGTCACCTTTACCCGGGTCGTTACCGGATTACCGAATTATCTGTATTGATGACTCATTCTACTCTAAAGTTCGTGTTTTTTAACCGATTCCTTGATTCTAAAAACATAGAATCCAGTATTACTCTCTATGATAGTTTTTATTAATAGGGAAAATGAATAAACTCATTTATACAAATACAGACAAAAACAGAAATGTCGATGCCCGATGTTTATAAATCAAGTGAATAAAAAACAAATTGTTAGAATGTCAGAAAAACTACTATACTCGTATGCTCATTTTTATCAGCCATTAATCTAGTTGGTTGGA
>NC_061851.1:16950105-16960105 GCF_019202785.1 Penaeus chinensis | reverse complement strand
CACTCTTCCCCAGCCCGGCCTTGGAGAAGTGTCAAGAGGTTTCATAGTTTTCTTATCCCTCTCTTTCTTTCTCATTATTCCTTTCTTCCGAAGAAGAATTAGTTCGCATTTGCCATTGAGCTAGGAGTCGTATACTTTCTTTGAGGTTTTACTGTTTCGTATTTCGAACGCAAACGAGCCTATTACGAGCCTATTTGATTATTTTCTTCCCTCTCTTTTTTATTTGTTTATTTTTTCATTATCTATCTATCAATATTTTCTTTGTTTTATGTGTAATACCGACAGGATATCTATTTTTTCTTATCCTCTTGTGTGTGTGTTTTATTTTTAATTATGTTTTTATAGATCTTAGAAACTTGTCAATACCGATTATGTTATGAAGTACAGCAAGAATTCGCGTAATACGAACAGTCCATTAATCAAAGTAAAGCAAATTATCTACATTGATATAGTAAGCTGTCAATAGATAAGACATACAAATATACTTCTTGTTTGTAACTGCCTCTTGTTCATATTGCGCAAACTGTTCATCGGGGAAAGAATAGGAAAATATATGTATTGTTTTTCATAAGTTATACATTTTTTGAGTGGCGAAAACATAATTACAAACCGGTGATATGTACGGATTCGTTTATTGGAGGGTCGTGGAGCCTGGATCTGCCTCTGCTGTGGCCGCGTCCGCTTTATAAAGGGGTCTGATTATAATGCATCGACGTTCGCTCATTTTTCAATTGTCTGATTTAGATAAGGATTATAATCCGCACACATACATGCGACCAGAAACGCACACACACACACGCTCAAACACAAACAGCAAACAAACAGACAATGTGTAGGTGTGTGTGTGTGTGTGTGTGTGTGTGTGTGTGTGTGTGTGTGTGTGTGTGTGTAATAAGCATATACGTTATCCTACGTTTCACACAACGAAAGAAAACGATAACGCTATTCTTGCGCCAACACTAAACAAGGAATATTTCCAAATAATGAAGTTAACCACAACCTTTCATGGAAACTCACTTTTGATATAATATGATAAGAATCGCAAAGGTATTTCTGTAATGCTGTTTTTGGAATCCTAATATTAGAGCGATTCATTACCAGGACTAAAAATGATAACAATTTTATTCCTTGTAACGAAATTGCTTTAATGTTATTATCGTTCTAACGTTCATGTTAATGTCTATGGTTAATATTACAGAAGTATTGTTTTTTTTTTTTTTTTTTTAATTAATCATGATTATTGTCAACGCTTTTATTACCACTGCTATTGAAATTGTTTAATCAAGATATGGAAGTTTTTTTAACTTTATTTTTGTAAATGATTTCATATATGATATTTGCATGAACTATTTTATCTTCATGCTTCATTTAATTATCTTCCATACTTTGATTCTTGACAGGGTAATAACTGAACCCTTCTGTCAGGTAAGCGATTCCTGGAACCTTTAGAAATTACTTTTATGTCGTGTGATAAAAATCTTTTTTTCTTGCTCTCTCTTTCACACTCTCCTTTATCTAATTTCCAGTGTCAAACGTCTTTACACGAGTAATTTGATTTAATTTGTGGTATATTTTGCTTAGCTCAAAATACTGCAATCGCTGTTAATTGAGAGATTGTTATATCTCGGTTGATAAAGCGATTTCAGAAAATGTTTATGAATGAGAAAAAAATCATTTAAATCTTAATTTCATGCATGACCCTCACACTTGCTAATCGTATGTAATGTATGTTATCTTTTGCTTAATGTTCAGTCACCCAGTCGATGCTATTGGATTATTTTCCCATCCTTGTTATTCACTTTGTTACAGACAGTTATTCAGTCTTATGTCAGTGACCAAGTTATTCATTTCGCTTTGATTATGCAGTCATTTTGTCATCCGTACTTTTCATTCCCTTACTGGCATTTACCTCACATCATTCATTTTGTTTTTATTACCTATTATATCCTTTTTTATGTATGTATTTATTAATTGACCAATTTCTATTTTTGTTTGTATTTTCACTTATTAATTTCCACATGTTTGTGTGAATTTCTATTCCTTTCTACTCTTCGTTCATGTTTTTGTTTCTTGTTTTTTTGTCTCATCAGTGAGCCAATTCTGAGGCAGTTCAGTGTTATGTCATTAACGATGAAACGTAAAGGATATGTTGCAGCGGAACCTCCTGTTTACGTAATAGTTATTGAATCAATGTTGCATACTATAGCGACGTTGATACTTTAATGAAGAGATATCGCGTGAGTTAATTTAGTAAAAAAAATGGTTATTATCTCATGTGCTGGATGGCCCTGGCGTATGCGAGTCGTTGATAATATTCTGACTCTAATAGTTTGAACTAATTAATATTCTACGCCATATATGTGTACGTGTATATGCGGATAGATGGATAGCTAGATACAGATAGACAGAAATGGCGTGTATGTAGGAACATTCGTGACTTAAAGATGGGAAAAGAGACACAGCTCTCACGCTGAATTTGAGAGTCGTTGTGTTAAAAGCAGATTCATTAGGAAACACTACATTGAAACGTTTTTAAAGACATACTGTGTGTATATATATGCATACAAATGCTAATACATAAATACATAAATGAATACAAATGCGTACATACAATTATACAGATGCTTACAAATACATATAAACATAAACACACATATATACATACAAATACATATATTCATAGATATATACATAAATACGTACAAAGAATACATACATAAATAAACGCATAAATAAATTCATACGACAGGGTTCTTTTGAGGTTTCAGTCGAGAACATTTTAAGCTGAACTGAGACAGTGCGCTTCTGTTTAATATCACGTTTGTAAATCTGTCAATTAACTGAAAATCAAATTCGAATCTGGCATCATCATCTCAGTCACAGTTTAAAGTATTTCTGCGTTTTTTTTTGTTTTTTTTTTGGTGGGGGGGGGCAAGAAACTCGGGCGTTCGAAGCATCTGAAACGGAAAACGAGCAACTATCTATTCTTTTGGTTTCTCGTACTCTGCTGTCTTTTGGTACAAGCTGAATAGACAGACAGAGAGGGAAGGGGAGGCATGGGGAGGAGGGGGGAGAGGCAGAGAGAGAGGGGGGATGGGGGAGAAGGAGAGAGGGAGAGAGAGAGGGGGGGAGGGGGGAGAAGGAGAGAGGGAGAGAGAGAGGGGGGAGTGGGGAGAAGGAGAGACGGAAAGAAAGAGAGAGAGAGAGAGAGAGAGAGAGAGAGAGAGAGAGAGAGAGAGAGAGAGAGAGAGAGAGAGAGACAGACAGAGAGATTAGTGTATGTGTGTGTATGTATAGATAGATAGATAGATAGATATGCATACATATAAAAATATATATATATATATATATATATATATACACACATATATGTGTGTGTGTGTGTGTGTGTGTGTGTGTGTGTATACATATATATAGATAAATAGATAGATAGATAGATAGATAGGCATACATATGTAAATATATATACATATATATTTATATATATATATATATATATATATATACACACATATATATAAATATATATATACAAATAGATATATATGTATATGTATATATATACACATATATATATATATATATATATATATATATATATATATATATGTGTGTGTGTGTGTGTGTGTGTGTGTGTGTGTGTGTGTGTGTGTGTGTGTGTGTGTATGTATATATATTATGCATTGTACTTTATGGTCCTACCTATACTTCACCTTCTTTTTAAACATCGTTTTTTCAAAACTATCTTAGCATGAACTAAGCCGAACGTTCAACCCCCCTACACAGTACACACAGAGCTGGCGAAAGCTGACATTTCCTGACTCAAATCGTGACATTTAATTAATGATGTTAATAGGGCACACCCAAATTTTTCATGCGGTTTGACCTGAATTCTTTTCGCAAAGCCAAAAGTGTCTCCGTGTACTATGCACTGGGTGAGAGCATTGGCAGGTCTTCCCTCCTTAAGGTGAAAGAGAGTGTGTGAAGTATTGTATGTTTATGTGTGAATTCACAAACTATTCGCATTCCGATATAGACAAGAAGTGACCTTATACACACACACGCAGATATATTTTAGTGTCTACTCTATCGCGCGCGTACTAAATGTGTAAGTAAGTCTGTTGAAATAGATCCCCTTTAGTCCCAGTGATAATACTCCTTCGTCTATTGAACATCAATACCTTTTCTCTTCATACTAAAAATGAATGTTATCAAGACAGCTTCGTGCATCTATCGAGCTACACCCCGGTTATATAGCTCCTAAAATCATCAAAAGTAGCCTCCTATTAACGATACTCCTGCTATACTGAGTAATAAAAACTGTCCGAGCTGTTTAGTAGTATTGGGTCACGTGACACGGCGGGAGACAAGGTGGAGCCGCTTGAGTCATCTTTGTATAGTCTCTTAGCTTGCGCGCGCACACGCATACACACACACACACACACACACATGCACACACACACACACACACACACACACACACACACACATACATTCACGTATTGCTTCCAGGAGATGCGGTTCTTTTAAAGAATTTTGGCCAGAGAATTTCAGCGAGAGCCCTTAATAAGAGAGAGGTAAGAGAGACAGAGAAATGTAAATTTTTTAGACAGCTCTACTATTTATCCTTCAAATTATATACCAGTGTAGTATTGATCAACATCCACTTGTTATACTCGGTAATATCCATATATCATTCATCCATCCATCGTACAAACATTCGAACTCACAGCATGTTAATGAATTAAAAAAGATAGACAATTTAAGTCCTTCATATACAAGAAATTTCTCTTAAGCCCTTCCATGTACACTGCTGAATGTAGCACAAGAAATACAATGTATAATACAAGAAAACTCGTCTATCATGGTTTGATAATGGCATGATATTGGAGTGTGTGATTACTCGCGACCCAACCAATATTCTTATGATTTAGTAATAGTCTGTCCGTGATTAAGACTGCGGTCATCTAAATGTTTCAGGGGACGCGGGACAACCTTTGGATAGCTGACACGAAGTAATTCCCGGTTCGGGTTGCGAATGGAAAAAAAAAAAAACGGTTTGGTCATAACAGTTAAATGACAACACGATATAACAAGGGAGAATATTATTTACTCACTTATCTTTCTTTCTTCTCTTCTCTCTCTCTTCTCTTTTCTTATCCTCTCTCTCTCTCTCTCTCTCTCTCTCTCTCTCTCTCTCTCTCTCTCTCTCTCTCTCTCTCTCTCTCTCTCTATTTCTCTCTTCTATTCTCTTCTCTCTATCTCTTCTCTTTTCCTCTCTTCTCTTCTCTATCTCTCTTCTCTTTTCTTCTCCTCTCTCTCTCTCTCTTTCTCTTTCTCTCTTCTCTTCTCTCTTTCTCTCTCTTCTCATTTCTTCTCCTCTCTCTCTCTCTCTCTCTCTCTCTCTCTCTCTCTCTCTCTCTCTCTCTCTCTCTCTCTCTCTCTCTCTCTCTCTCTCTCTCTCTCTCTCTCATTTTCTTCATCGCACTGCCTCCCTTTCCCTCTTCCCCTCTCCTTTCCTCTCTCTCTATGAACCGCATAACCATCATGCCAACATGAGCGACATGAACCCCCCAGCATGACCAGGCTCTCCCCTCATACTTCGAGTTCCTGTGCTGTTGATGAGACGCTCCCCTCTCCCGGTCAACAGCTGAAGGGGGGGAGACAAGGGGACAAGGAAATAAGGGGTTAAGGGAGGGAAAGGAAGGACTTCCATTGGCCTTTAGACAGTCCCTGAGCCCATTATGGGTAACTAATGGTCACCGTCGAGGTGGGCGGTGGTTTGAAAATATTACTTTTACGTAATGGGTGATTGACTCTTGGTGTGTTGAGGGTTATATGCGTGGAGAGTGAGGGTAGAGGGGAGGCAGGAGAAGAGGGGGCAAAGAGGGGAAAAGAGGGGGAAACAGGGTACAGAGAAAGGGAAAGAGAGAAAGAGGACGGGAGAGAACTAAAAGGAGTCTATGAAGAGAGAAACAGGGGAGAATGAGCGGGTAAGGAAAGGGGGGAGAAGGGAATACATGATAAAGAGAATGGGGAGAGGGAGAGTGAAAGTGAAAATAGAAAAATGTTACAAAATGCCTTCGGAGTCCAAGTCGTCAAAACAAATGGCGACACTTGTTTGTTGGGGAAAGGGGAAGAGAAGGGGGGGGGGGAGGAGGTGGTATACAGAGGAGGAGAGAGGGTACAGAGAGATGGGGAAGGAAGAAGGACGGGAGGGGGCAGGTAAAGAGGGAAAGGGAGAGGAAAGGGGAGAGGAAAGGCAAGAGGAAGGGGCTAAGGGGGGGGGAAAGAGAGAGAGGGAAGTAGCGAGGAAGGAGGAAGAAAGCAATAGGAGGTTGAGAAAGAGGGAGAAGGAAAAAGGGAGAGATGGGGAAGAAAAAGGGAGAAAGGGGGAAGGAGAAGGGATGCAGGAGGAGGGAGAAGGGTGACAAATACTTGATCAAACAACATTAACTCTTTTCACAAGTTCAAATGAGAACAAACGAAAATGAAAGAAAAGGAAAACCTACTGAGTTAAAACAGAGAGAGTTAGTAAAATGACCAGAAATAAATAGCTGCATAAGTAACTTGAGATACAGGGAAAATATAGAAAATAGGCACAGAGAAAAGTATATAGTTTATAATGGAGATGAAAGAACTTAAGACAACGGTGACAAAAAAGAGAGAATGAGAGGGGAGGATTGGAGAAGGGAGAGAGAGAGAAAGAGAGAGAGAGAGAGAGAGAGAGAGAGAGAGAGAGAGAGAGAGAGAGAGAGAGAGAGAGAGAGAGAGAGAGAGAGAGAGAGAGAGAGAGAGAGAGAGAAAGAGACAGATTGACAGACAGATAAACAGAGACAGAAACAGAGACAGAGGCAGTGACAGGAACAGACAAACAGACAGACTGTCGAACAAGCAGACATCCACACATGCATAAAGATAGAAAGAAAGAGAAAAAGAGAAGAAACGCCGGGTGCAGACTTCGCCTCCCTCACTCCGCCATCCCGTGCCCTTCTCTGGAGACGCAACTTAAGTGGTTCCCTCAAGTTGCACCTTCGTCGTGAGTCCTTCGCTAACTTTCCCGTCCTCAGGTCATGGAATAAATAGTGTCGAGATGGGTCACAAAAAATCGAATAAGTTGCTGAAGAAGAATGGGAGGGAGGGAGGGAGGGAGGGAGGGAGGGAGGGAGGGAGGGAGGGAGGGAGAGAGGAAGGAGGAGAGGGAATGGATTGGAGGGAGAGAGGGAGGGAGGGAGGGAGAGAGGGAAGTAAGGAAGGAGTGAGGGAGGATGTTAAGGAGGGAGGGAAAGAGGGAGGGAGGGAAAAATGGTTGGATAGATGGAGGGAGAGAAGGAAGAAGGGATGGGATGGATGGAAGGAGAGAGGGAGGGAAAGAAGGATGGATGTTTGAATGAATGAAAGAATGAATAGATGAATGGACAGAATAATGGATGGGGGGAGGGAAAGAAGGCGAGGAAGGGAGAAAGAAGGAGAGCAGTAAAGAGCAGAGACAGAGATAGACAAATTTAAAGAGACAAACAGATCACACAGAAAGATGGATATGGATAGAGATCCCCCCCCCCCCAAAAAAGGGGGAAACAAGAAGTGGAAAGAGGAGAGAAGGAGCGGGGAATTCGCAAGGATCCATAATTCGCAATATCTGGCTGCAAATTTCGCCAATACGCCTGAGCCGGAAAAAAAATACATCCACACGTACACGGAAAAAAAAAAACTCACAGTCAACGAACCCGACACGTACAAAAGAAAGAAAGAAAAAAACAAAATCTACATTCCAAAAACTAACTAACCTCGACCTGGAAAAAAAATAAAAAATAAAAAGGAGAACTCGAGAGACGTGAAGGAAAGTGCAAGCACACAGACGCCGCGGAGTACGTGAGAATCAGCGATGGGGAAAAGAGCTGAAGGTCGCCTCAACCAAAGCGAGGGGAAAATTGAATCGCAAAGTGTGTGAGGGGAAGCGAGGGGATGAGAGCAGCGAGATTGTCATTAGGGAGACATTAAAGATTGCAAAAAGGAATGAAGGGGGGGGGGGGGAATTTGTGGGAAGTATGAGGGGAAAATGAGGAGAAGCAAGGAGGGGGAGGATAAAGGGTGGGAGTGGGGGGCATTGGGGAAGAGAGGGAGAGGGTTAAGAGGAAAGGAAGAGTTGGGAGTAAGAGAGTTAGGGAGGAATGATTAGAGAAAGAGAGAGAGAGAGAGAGAGAGAGGGGGGGGGGGGGGGAGGGAGGGAGAGAGAGAGAGAGAGAGAGAGAGAGAGAGAGAGAGAGAGAGAGAGAGAGAGAGAGAGAGACCCTCAAAAATTATCAAACGCACACACCCACACACACACACATACACACACGCATACATCAGAACACAAAACCAAACAAAAGAAAGAAAAAAAGGCAAAAAAAAAAAAGGTATCCCGAACACAAAAGAGTAATAAAAACCTACGGAAGAGAGCAGAAAGAGGGGAAAGGAGAGGGAAAGAGTCAACAGAGCTCGAGGAGGGCTAGCGGAGGGGGCAAAGAGGTTTTGAGGTACGTGAGTAAGGGGAAAGAAGAGGTCAAGAGGAGACGTGAATCAGCACGGCCGGAGAGCAAGAGGGGGAGAGGGAGGGGGAGGGGGTGGGCAAGAGGGGGAGAGGAGGGAGAGGGAGAGGAGGGGGAGGGAGAAGAGGGGGGAGGAGGGAGGCAGAGGGGAGAGAGGGAGGGGAGGGTAAGGGCGAGGGGGAGGGAGGGAGGGGAGGGTTGAGGGGGAGGGGGAGGAGGGAAGGGGGGGGAGGGAGGGGGCGGGAGGGGAGGGGGGGTGGGAGGGGGGGGAGGGGGGGAGGGCAAGAGGGGGGGGGGGGGAGAGGGAGGGAGGGGGCGGGGGCAAAAGAGGGGGAGAAGGAGGGGGGGAGTGTGAGGGCAAGAGGGGGAGAGGGGAGGGGGAGAGGGAGAGGGAGGGGGAGGGGGGAGGGCAAGAGGGGGGGGGAGGGGGGGAGGGCATGAGGGGGAGAGGGAGGGGGAGGGGAAAAGAGGGGGAGGGGATGGGAGGGCAAAAAGGTGGGGTGAGGGAGGGGGAGGGGGAAGAGGGGGGAGTGGGTGAGGCAAAAAGGGGGGAGAGGGAGGGGAAGGGCAAGGAGGTGGGGGGGGAGAGGATGGGGGAGGGGGAGGGGGAAAAGGGGGGAGGGGAGGGCAAGAGGGGGAGAGGGGAGAGGGAGGGGAGGCAAGAGGGGGAGAGGGAGGGGGAGGGGTGAGGCAAGAGGGGGAGAGGGAGGGGGAGGGGGGAGAGGGAGGGGGAGGGCAAGAGGGGGAGAGGAGGGGGGAGGGGAGGGTGAGGGCAAGAGGGGGAGATGGAGAGGGAGGGCAAGAGGGGAGAGGGAGGGGAAGGGCAAGAGGGGAGAGGGAGGAGGAGGGCAAGAGGAGGAGGGGGAGGGGGGAGGGCAGAGTGGGAGAGGGAGGGGGAGGGCAAGAGGGGGAGAGGGAGGGGGAGGGCAAGAGGGGGAGAGGGAGGGGGAGGGCAAGAGGGAGGGAAGGGGAGGGCAAGAGGGAGGGAGGGGGAGGGCAAGAGGAGGAGAGGGAGGAGGAGGGCAGGAGGGAGGAGGGGGAGGGGGAGGGCAAGAGGGGGAGAGGGAGGGGGAGGGCAAGAGGGAGGAGGGGGAGGGGGAGGGCAAGAGGGGGAGAGGGAGGGGGAGGGCAAGAGGCGGAGAGGGAGGGGGAGGGCAAGAGGGGGAGAGGGAGGGGGAGGGGGAGGGCAAGGGGGGGAGGGCAAGAGGGAGGAGGGGGAGGGGGGAGGGCAAGAGGGGGAGAGGGAGATGAGGGGCAAGAATAAGGGATATGGGGGAAGGAGGGAGAGGGAGACGGGGCAGGAGGGAGGGGAGGGAGAGAGAGAGAAAGGGAGATGGGGGAAGGGGAGGAAGAGGGTCAGAGGGAGGGGGAGAGGACAAGAGGGGGCAGGGAAAGGAAAAGGGTAAGAGGAGGGAGGGAGAGAGCTAGAGTGAGAGGGCAAAAGGGAGGGGGAGAGACCAAGGGGGGAG
>NC_061851.1:16935105-16937605 GCF_019202785.1 Penaeus chinensis | reverse complement strand
TTTCATTTTTTTCCAGACTTTCATTTCAATTTCTCATTCATATATATATATATATATATATATATATATATATATATATATATATATATAATATATATATATATATATATATATAAATATATATATATATATAAATATATATACATATGTGTGTGTGTGTGTGTGTGTGTGTGTGTGTGGTGTGTGATATATAGATATCTGTAGACGGATGATGAGTAAATATAGATACATATATCTATATCTACATATAACATATCTAGATACAGATATATGAATAGAAAATATATGTAAACATAGGTACAGAATTAAACAGGCCGATAACTTGGTAAATATGGAGACAGATAAACAGACATATAGACGGGAAAGCAGAGACAGCGAGGCCAGCTAGATAGAGATAGAAAGATAGACAGACAGACAGTGAGACAGCTAGACCGAGATGGAAAGATAGACAGAGAGACGATGAGACAGCTAGATAGAGATAGAATGACGGTCAGACAGACAGTGAGACAGCTAGACAGAAAGAAAGACAGACCGACAGACAGATATTTGTAAAACTCCAAGCACCTTACACACAAGTGTTATGAGCCGAGTTCTTTGCCTACTGCGAGTGACGGTAACCCCCCCCCCCCCTACTCCTCCTCTTTCTCTTTCTCCTCCTCCTCCTCCTTCTCTTCTGTCCCCAGTGAACCCGGACTCGCAGGAAGAGAGGAAGAGAGGAAAATGGATGATAAAGGACAGAGAGAAAGAGAGAGAAATGGGAGAAAGGATAGGAGGAAGAGAGGGAACGGAAGATGGAAAAAGAAAAGAGAAAAGGGAAGGAATGAAGGAGAGAGAGATGGTGAGAAGGAAAAGGAAGGAGGAATGCATAGAGAGAAATAAATGCGAAGAAGGGTGTGTCAAGATAGGAAGAAAGGGAAGAGATATAATAATGATAATAATGATAATAATAATTATTATTATCATAATAATTATAATGATAATAATAGCATTAGAGGAATAGGGAGGAGGAAAAGAAGAACAATAAGAGGAAGGAGGATGAGGCGAAGAAGAAAGAGAAAGAAAGGAAAGAAGAGGAGGAGAAAGAGAAGAAGGAAGACGAAAATGAGAGAAAACTAAGAATGAGAAGGACGAGGGAACGCAGAAAAGAAATAGTAGTGGGAGGAGAAAAAGAAAGAGAAATAAGAAACCAAGAAAAGGGATAGCGAAAGGAAATAGGAGAAGAAGAAAGAGAAACAAGAAATCAGGAATAGAGACAGCGAAAGGGAATAGGAGAAGAAGATAACGCAAGACATAACGGAAGAAAGGAAGAGGAAAGGTCATGAGAGTAGGACAAAGGGAAGCTTACAAGGAACGAACGGAACATGGAGAACGAAAGAAAAGAAAGAAAAAGAGAGAAAAAGAAAAAAAGGAGAGAGAAATGACGCTGCGAGAGAGGGCTGGAAATGGGCGTGAGAAAAAGTGTGGGCGTAATGGTCTTCTTGGGCGGGCTCTTTGTCATGTTCGGGGAAAAAAAGGGAAAAAAGGAAAGGGAAAAATGAGGAGGAGGAGGAGAAAGAGAAGAAGAGGATGCTGATGAAGAGGAGGAGCAGGAGGATGGTGATTAAAAAGATGAAGAAGAAGAAGAAGATGATGATGTTGATGAGAAGGATGAAGAAGATGATAAAAAGAAGGATAGAACGAAAAGAAAAATACAGACGAGGAAAAAAAAAGAAAAGGAAAAGAAAATAGGAAAGCTGAAAAGAAAATCAGGAAAAATTAAAGGAAAAAAATAAAATAAAGAAAAGAAAAGAAAAGGAAAAATAAAATAAAAGGAAGAGGCAGCTAAGGAAAGAGGGGGGGAAATGTAGATTAAAAGAACAAAAAACAAAAAAATAAAAACATTAAAACACACACACGAAAACAACAAAAAATTACGTAAAACAGAACAAAACAACTCTCTTCCCCTCAAAAAAAATAAAGAAAAAAAAGAAAATGAAAAGAAAGTAAAAGAGAGCAAAATGAAAGCAGAGAGAAAGCAGACGACCGGCCTGGAAAGTCTTCCCGAAAGGCGTGGTTCCAGGTGGCGGTGCTTGGCCGCGCCCACGGGGGCCGGAGGAGGACCAGGGACGCCCACGGGGGCCGGAGGAGGACCAGGGGCGCCCACGGGGGCCGGAGGAGGACCAGGGGCGCCCACGGGGGCCGGAGGAGGACCAGGGACGCCCACGGGGGCCGGAGGAGGACCAGGGGCGCCCACGGGGGCCGGAGGAGGACCAGGGACGCCCACGGGGGCCGGAGGAGGACCAGGGGCGCCCACGGGGGCCGGAGGAGGACCAGGGACGCCCACGGGGGCCGGAGGAGGACCAGGGGCGCCCACGGGGGCCGGAGGAGGACCAGGGGCGCCCACGGGGGCCGGAGGAGGACCAGGGACGCCCACGGGGGCCGGAGGAGGACCAGGGGCGCCCACGGGGGCCGGAGGAGGACCAGGGACGACCACGGGGGCCGGAGGAGGACCAGGGGCGCC
>NC_061851.1:16922475-16930005 GCF_019202785.1 Penaeus chinensis | reverse complement strand
CTATCCCCCTTCTCTTTTCTTTCTCTTCCTTAAATTCTGTTTATCTTCATCCCCTCCTCCTTCTATTATTTATCTTCCCTTCTCCTTCATTTCCTTCCTTTTAGACTTTTTTCCTTATTCCCTTTTCTCCTTCCTCCGTTCATGATCATTTCTTCCCTTAATTTTGCTTCATTTCATTTTTTTTCATTTTTTCTTTTTTTTACATTTTCCGAATTTTTTATCTCATTATTTCTTTCTTATTTCTTATTTCCTTCGTGTTTCTTGCGTTTTTTTTTTTTTTTACTTTTTTTTTTTTTTGTTTGCTGTTATTACAATTTTTCGTTTTCGTTGTATTTTGTTTTGTTTTATTTTACCTAATTTATTTTTCTTATTTTTTTTCTGATTTGTTTGTTTCGTTAATTCATATATTACCCTTCTATATATTCGTCTGATTTTACTTCGTCTTATTTCATTTTCGTTTTCTGCTATTCTTCTTCGGTTTTTCTTATTATTTTCCTGATATAGATAGATAGTTAGATAGATTGATAGGTAGATAGATAGATATGGATAATGTATTTCTATATATATATATATATAAATATATATATATATATATATATATATATATATATATATATATATATATATATATATATATATATATCATATACAGATATATACCCGCGCATGTTTGCATGCATTCGCAGTAATCAGTATAAGACGAGAAATAACGACTCGATAGCGAAGATAGCGAAGGCGCCAAGAAGATAAGAGCAAAGGCGAGCAGAGGCCACTGCGAAGAGGGCAGCAACAGGCCTCGAGCGGCGGCGCTGCCCTCCGCCCTCCGCCCTCCGCCCGGCCCGCCGCTCGCCTGGCGCTCCGGCTGACTTGGCGTGACCAGGGCCCGGCCGCGTCAGCTCATGCCTGGGAATCTGCTGACAGGCGCGGTGCTGACGCGGCGGCGCCTTGTTGCTGGGCACTTGGTCCGCGCGCGCCGAGAGCGCCCCTCGGCTGCCATGAGGCTGCGGGAGGGCGCCGCGCCGCCCGTGACGCAGACGTGTAGCGCGGCACCGGCGGTGACGTTCACTCTGTGACGCAGACACCCCGGCGCCACCGCGGCCGGCATGCACGCACAGCAGGTATCATGACTCAAGCAATGTGACGCGGCCAGTTTCCATGGCGAAAACACTGTGACGCAAGCACGCAGCGTGACGCAACGCGCTGACGCAGGAAGCAGAGTCGCCAAAATAGTACTTGAACGCTCACATAATCCTTTTCCGCAAGCAGTTACGTAACAGTAGTACCGTGACGTACTCGCCGGCCGCGGTCTCCGCCGGCGCGCCGCTCTGAATGGCCGAACCACGCGAGGGGGGAGGGGCGGAGGCGGGAGGGGGGGGATGCTGAGGTATTTCAGGGTTGCGGAAAGGAGGAGGCCGCGGCGACGTTCCGGGTCGTGTTCCCGATGCTCCGCTCTGCCACTGCGGGAATCTAGGCATTTCCAGGCGTCTGCTTGTGCGTGTGTGCGAATTCTGCGTCAATCACCAGAGCGAGAGACGGCAGACATATGTTTACGCCTTACGTGGAATTTGTGCGAAGAATATCTGTATGCAAATCGATAGCACCTTCCTCTTCATGCTGGGCGAGCCGGTACTTTTATCGCGAGGCTCAAGCGCAAGGGTTTATTAACATCGAAATCACAATCACAAGAAGACAGAGCGGCGTCAGTGGAAGATTATTTGACTGTTTCTGATTTAGTTTTTTTGTTTATTTTTTCTATTTTAATTTCTCTCTCTCTCTCTCTCCTTTTTAATCTCTCTCCCTCTTTCTCTCTCTCTCTCTCCCTTTTAATCTCTCTCACTCTCTCTCTCTCTCTCTCTCTCTCTCTCTCTCTCTCTCTCTCTCTCTCTCTCTCTCTCTCTTTCTCTCCTTCACCCCACTCTCTCTCTCTCTCTCTCTCTCTCTCTTTCTCTCTCTCTCTCTCACTCACTCTCTCTCTCTCTCTCTCTCATTCTCTTTTAATCTCTTTTTCCTCCCTCTCACACCAAGTACACCCAACCACAAACTCACTTACACACACACACGCACACACACACACACACACACACACACACACACACACACACACACACACACACACACACACACACACACACACAAACACACAAACACACATTCGCGCTCTGGGTGGGCATCCCTGAGGCCACCTGCAGCCTTAAGTGCGGTTTTAGAATACTCGCAACAGCTAGGCCAT
This sequence comes from Penaeus chinensis, assembly GCF_019202785.1. Lineage (NCBI taxonomy): Eukaryota > Metazoa > Arthropoda > Malacostraca > Decapoda > Penaeidae > Penaeus > Penaeus chinensis. The sequence goes on along the minus strand of NC_061851.1, from coordinate 16,927,775 downwards.
GACGGAAGGCCTGACTTTGCGGTATGTCCGAAATATTCCCTGAGTGAGGTGCAGCTCCCTTGTGTCTTCCTTTCTTGTGCTCCCTTTTCCCCTTCTTCCCTTTCCCCTCTTCTCTTTCCCTGCTTTTTCCTTTTTCTTATTCCCCTTTCCTTTCTTATGCTTTCTCGTTTCTTCTTTGCCTCTTTCTTTCTGTGTTTTTCCTCTTCTCAATTCCCTTTACATCTCCCCTTGACTCACGCTCATTTCTCTCTTCCCCATTCGCTTAATTCTTCTCCCTCGTTTACCTCCTCTCCTTTCTACCATCCTCTTCTCATTTCTTCCTTTCTTCCCCTTTTCTGTTTCTTGTTACCCCTCCTACTCTCTCTTTCCCCTTCACATTCTCCCCTGTCTCCCCTTTGGCTTTCCCCCTTCCCCTTCTCCCTCTCCCTCCCCAATCTCCCCCTCTCTCCTTCCACCACTTCTCCTTACTCCCCTCTCCCTATTCTTCCCTTTCTCCTTTCCCCTCTCCTACACTCCTATATCCCCCTTCTCTCCCTATCTTCTCTTTTGCCTTCCCCCTCTTTCCTTACCCCTCCCCCACTCTCCTTTCTCCCCCTACTCTCCCCATTTTCCCATTTGCCTCCCCCCTCCCTTCCCCTCCCTCTCCCCTCTCTCTCTTCCCTCCTCATGACCTCGAATTCTGAGCTATGTTCCCCACCCAATAAAATACGCAGGGAGGGGGACCGCCAGATACCGAGGGGTGGAATGGGGCGGTGGGAATGGGGTGGAAGGGGAGAGTAGGAGTGGGGGGAGAGGGGGATAGAGAGCTATCTTCATGTAGAGTGGAAGGGTTCAAAAGAGGAGAGAGAGGGAGAGAGGGAGCGAGGGAGCGAGGGAGAGAGGGAGGGAGGGAGGGAGGGAGAATAAAGAGAGAAAGAGAGAAATCGAAAAGAGAAAATAAAGCGAGATCAAAAAGAGAAAATAAAGAGAAGAAAAATGAAAAAGAGAGAAAAGAACGAAAAAAATAAAGATCGAAAGAAAGAGAACAGAAACGAAGGAATGCAAAGAGAAGAAAGAAAGAGAGAAAGAGAGAGAGGAAGAGAGGGTGTGGGAGGGAGCGAGGCTTTAAATGCAGGTTAAGGGTTAAAGTGTGAAAGAGTGAGACAGAGGGCGTGCACAAGAGTGACAGATTTAGGGTGGTCCTGTGATTTAAGGATGAGCTGGGGATGAAAAGGGAGAGGACTTAATACCAAGAGGAAGATAGGATTATTTTTCAGACCGCTTTTGTGATAGCGAGAAGGATAGATGGTTGGGTAAACAGATTACGAGAGAGGAGAGTCGAGTGAGGCAGATAGATGGGGAGAGATAGATAGGTAGAAGAATGGGTAGATCGATAGACTAGTAAATAGATAAGTAGATGGGTTGGTTGACAGACAGACTCATAGATAAATAGATATGTAGAAAATGTATTAATGGATAGACAGAAAGACTAACAAAGAGCTAGACAGACACTCGGGCAGATAGACAGACAAATACATATATGGATAAACAGAGAGACAAACAGTTACATAATTAGATAGATAGACCAACAAATACATAAATATATACAGAAAGATTGACATACGACAGGGCAGCTAGACAGACAGACAGAGACTGACAGCGGGAGCCCGAGAGCGACCGCCGACAGCCGAGGGCGACCGCGACGGAGCAGCGGCCGCCGGCGAGAGGGCTGCGCGGCCGCCGCCGACCGGGCCGCGACGAAAACCCGGCGAAAACACGTGGGAACCGCTCTTCCGTCCGGCCGCATTCCCAAGGCCTCGGGGCCGCGGTGCAAGGTCGAGCCATCTCCCAACCAGCATCGAGGAACAAATATTGATTAGGTCCGTCATCCCACCCAATATTGCATCAACTCGCATGTATGCAATGTATCTGGGCGCGTTGGTGACGGCGCGGAGGAGGCAGGCTGCAGCGGCAAGCATGCATCGCTGAGTTCTGGCAACAGTGTGCATGATGGTGAATGTGGGCAGACAGGCAGGCAGTGTTGCCACCTCTGAGGCTTATCCCACTTATCGGTTATTTCCCCCTCCCCCTTCCCCCTCCCGCTGCCCTCGCCCCCCCTCTTCCACGTGATTACTGGCCAGCGTGGCCGTATGTCACAGCCAAGTGGGAAGGTCGACCCGGAATTAGCAACCAGCGTCGGCCGGGCGGGCGAGATGACGTACGCGGGAAGGCCGCTCATCGACGCCTGCTCGCTGCCGCGTTTCATCTGTTTCAGACAGGGTTTTGCTGACAAATATTTCCTGCATCTTGTCAGCCAGTGGTCGACAGTCGCTGACGGCTCCCTCCCTCCCAACCCCTCTGCCCTCCTCCCTCCCCCTCCTCCTCCCCCCTCCTCTCCTCCTCCCTCACCTCGCCCAACTCTCCCTCCCTCTCACCCCTCCTCTCCGCCCCTCCACCCCTCCCCCACGCCACGCCAGCCTCGCCAGGAGTTTATAAAGTGGGGTTTTATTACGGATGTATTTGGGCGTCCTGATCGGCGAGACGGAGTCCTTCAAAGCGACAGGAAGGGAGAGGAGGAGCTCGAAGGAGGAGGTGGAGGAGGAGGAGCTGGAGGAGAAGCTGGAGGAGGAGGTGGAGCAGCGGCGGCCACGAGGGAGGGGCGCATGTGGCAGCTCGCCCCCGACTCCGCTCGCTGCGCCTCCGCTCCGGAAATGCTCACATGATGTGATTTGTGCTTTTCGGCCAACATAATGCCGTGCGTGATGTTATGTGCTCGGGACAGGTATGCGGATATGTGACGTAACGTACAGCTAGTATGCGGAGGTATTATGTTGCAAGAGAAATGGTATCAGCAATGGTACCATATGGCATTCACAGCGTATGTAGCTGAGCGGTCATATCGCAAAATGCAGAATGTTACATTAACAAAATAACATAAGAAGTGCGAGTGTATGCTCCCCAATTCAAAATAGTAAATAAAATAAAAATAAAGATGAAAAAAAATATGCATCGAAAGAAGCTTGTGAATGGAAATGGAACAACTTAACCCGGCTTTAAAACAACAGGTAAGACCAGTAACGCGGAACGACCTGAGCGGAAATTCAATGCAGTTTTCGCAACCTTTGGCATGTTGCCCTCGCGCCGAGGTTATCGTTGCGTCACTGTAGTCACTGTATCGCTGTCACTGTCACTAGGATAATAGAGACGCTATCAATGTATTAAGGAAAAGGATAAAACATAAACTATTACTGTATTTTCTGTATTGCAAACTGAGAGCACGAGAACAAGAACAGATACACTCACTGCACTACAGGTATAATAAGAAATACGCCATCACTGTATCACAATAATAATAACACGCACACTATCACTGTGCCACAGATAAGGACACACACACTATTACGATCACAGCTATGATATATAAACAGTCACTGTATTGCAATTATGATAACAAACACACAGCCACTTTTCACAAACGGAATGACACACAATCATTGAACCACAAATGAAAAAGCACACAGTATCACTGTATCATAATTAGGACAGCAAATATACAATCATCTCTAACACAATTATAACAAACACACAATCGCTCCATCACAAATTAAATAACATACACACAATCACAAAGTCACAAATAAAACAACACACATTATAAGTTATTTTACCACACATAAAATAACCCACACACACTATCACTGTATCACTGCAGTAAAGGTAGGATAACAAACACACCTCGAGCATAACTGACTTATCCTTATCACAACCCCATCATTACACTATGACGCGGTTCACCACAACACTGTAGCTCTTCAACACGTCAATCAACGAAGATGGTTAAACTTTCGAAATGAACAGAAAAACGGTAAGAGAAAGTTCATGTGTTAGACGTTAGAAATGGTAGCATGTGTTACTCTTTCGTATATTTCTTTGTGTGTATTTTAGGTTATCGATCAGGTGTTATAAAATCTGTCTGTTGTATAGTGACGAGGCAATATTGCAGTTCAGAGCGTTTTGCTATGCGCGGCTGAAACAGAGTGATGCATAAATTATATGCATGCACACACACACACACACACACACACACACACACACACACACACACACACATACACACACACACACACACACACACACACACACACACACACACACACACATACACACACACACACACACACACACACACACACACACACACACACACACACACACACACACACACACACATACACACACACACACACACACACACACACACACACACACACACACACACACACACACACACACACACACACACACACATATATATATATGTATATATATATGTATATATATGTATGTATATATATACATATACACATATGTATGTATACATCTATATGTATATATATATATATATATATATATATATATATATATATATATATATATGTGTGTGTGTGTGTGTGTGTGTGTGTGTGTGTGTGTGTGTGTGTGTGTGTGTGTGTGTGTGTGTGTGTGTGTGTGTGTTTGTGTGTGTATATATATATACATATATATATGTATGTATACATATGTATATATATGTATATATATATTTGTATGTATGTTTGTATGTATGCATATATGCATATATACATGTATGTATGTACAGAATGTATGTATAAACGATTAATAGCTTGATAGATAGGTATATAGACTGACAGACAGAGAGATGGATAGATAAATAAATATAAATAGATAGATATGTACACATATAAACAGATAGGGAGACAGACAGATGGCTAGACAGATAGTTAGACTGACAGACAGATGGCTAGACAGATAGTTAGACTGACAGACAGATGGGTGGACAGAAATATTTATAGATTAAATCAGTGACGGAGAAAAGAAGAGGGGAAGGTGCAGGGGGGGAGGGAGAAAGGGAGGGAGAAGGAGGGAGAGGGAGGGAGGGGGAGGGAGGGGGAGGGAGGGGGAGGGGGAAAGAGGCGGTGATCTTGCTGTCATGCTTAGACTTTCTCACGCCAGCCTGACATTACCCCCTCCCCCTCCCCCCTTCTTCCCCTCGTCTGCTCTTCTTCCCTTGACCGCACTTAGAAAAGGGAATGAAGAGGAGACAAGGAGAGGGGAGAGACTAAGGGGGAGGAAGAGAGAGAGAGAGAGAGAGAGAGGAGTGAGGGAGGAGAAAAGAGAGAGGGGAGGAGGGTGTGGGGGGGAGAGGGAGGAGAGGGAGAGGGAGAATGAGAGGTCGAGGGAGAGGGAAGGAAGGAGAGGGATAGGGAAATGGAACGGGAGAGGGAGATGGAAAGGGAGAGGGAATGGGAGCAGGAGAAGAA
>NC_061851.1:16902303-16904875 GCF_019202785.1 Penaeus chinensis | reverse complement strand
AAAAGAGTGAAAAAGACCATGTGGTGCATTCATAAAATTTAGAATGTAAGTGCTAATGTTGCAGGGTAACAGGCCACGTCAATCCTGCGAGCCACGTGGTATGGTGTGCTCGGGCCAGAACTCGTGGGCAAAGCATATTCCGATAAAACTGGAAACAGAAAATAGGGAAGAGACAGTGGCAGTGTATTGGTCGCTCGAAGGACGGTTTTTTTTTTTTGACAAATTTGTCCTTCATGACAGCTGGTGCTCGCGCTCACCGGGCCGCACGCAGATGCACGAGCAGCAAGGACGTTTGTACGCACACATGCAAGGACGTAATCATGGCCGCATACACTTACACTTACATGGGCGGAGGAGGGGAGGTAGCAAAGAGGGAGAGGGAGAGGGAGAGGGAGAGGGAGAGGGAGAGGGAAAGGGAAAGGGTGAGGGTGAGGGTGAGGGTGAAGGAAAGAAAAGGAAAGAGAAGGGGGATGATTGATTCACGTACGCTCACACACATGCACGCGCGCGCGCACACACACACACACACACACACACACACACACACACACACACACACACACACACACACACACACACACACACACACACACACCATCCCCTAACCCCCCACACGCGCGCACACCTCCCCCGCACAATAGGAAGGCGAGCACGTGGCAGCGGCAGGGGTCACTTGCCACGTGCTCGCCAGCTGGTCGGAGGCCCAGGGTGGACGCCGGAGTCACGCGCGCGCGCCCTGCCACGTTCTCTCTCTCTCCTGGCTCTCTTTCGCTCTCCGTCGTTCTTGTCTCTTCTCTTTTTATTTATTTCGTTTCATTTCCTTCTTTCCCTTCTCTTCTCCCCCTCACTCCTCTTGCTTCTCTCCTCTTCCATTTCCCCTTCCCCTACCCCTTTCCCTCCCCTCACCTCACCCTCATGCCAACTCCCCCACCCCCGAATGAAGGCGAAACAACGAAGAAGAGGAAATATGAAGCCATAGAGTAGATTACATTGACAGTAAATACAAACGAGAAGGAACTTACAAACACGCACGCACACGCACACGCATTAACACGCACACGCACACGCATTAACACGCACACGCACTAGCACGCACACGCACACGCACGGGCACACGTGACCTTTTTACCTCGCCGGAATAACCGTAAGATATTGCTGGAAGTGGAAGAGGGATAGGGGGGAGGGGAGAGGAAGGAGGGGGGAGGGGGAGGGGACGGGGCGGGAAATCCAAGGTTATGAGCGAAGCGGCGGCGGCGGCTCGCCCCCCCCCCCCCCGCCCCCTCTTTCTCCTCCCCCACCTCTTCCTCTCCCTCTTCGCTTTTCTTTCTTTTCACGCTCTCTATTCGCTTTTCCCTTTTATTTCGTTTCCTTCTCTCTCTCTTCCCTTTTCCTTCTTCCTTCTTCCTTTTCCCTCTCTCTCTTCCATTTCCTTCTTCCTTTTCCTTCTCCCTTCTTCCTTTTCTCTCTTCCTCTTCCGCCTCCTTACTCGCCCCCCCCCCCCCCGCTGCTCTTTCCCCTCTCCCTCTTCCCTTTCCTTTTTCCTTTTCTCTTTCCGTATCCGTTTCCCTCTCTCTCTTTCTTTTCCCTTTCTTTTTCCATCTTCCCCTTCTCTTTCCTGCTTTCCTGCGGTTTCCTTCTTCCTCAACTCCCTTCTTCCCGTTCTCTCTCTTCTTCTCCGTTTTCCCTCTTCCGCATCTCCTTTCTTCCCGTTTTCTCTCTCTTCTTCCTTTCCTTCTTTTCCCTCTCTTCCCCCTCTCGTCTCCCGCTCCTCCCTCTTCCTCTTACCTTTCCGTTTCTTTCTTTTCCCTCTCTCTCTCTTCTTCCCTCCTCCCCCTCTTTCTTTTTCCCTCTGTCTCTACTCTCCCCCCCCCCCCTCTCTCTTCCCCTTCCTGTTCCTTTTCCCTCTCTTTCCCCCTCTTCTCCCACTCCTTCTCCTTCCTCTTCCTGTTCGTTTTACGTTTCTTCTCTCTCTTTTCCCCTCCTCCTCCCTTTCCTTTTGCCCTCTCTCTTCCCCTTCTTTTTCCTCCTCTCCGTCTTCTTCTTTGTCGTCCTGTTCCTCCTTTTCCTTATCCCTCCCTCCTTTCCCTTCTTGCCCTTTCCTCCCTCCTTACCCTCCCTACCCTCCCTCGTTTCCTACCCTCCCTCCCTCCCTCCCTCTCTAACTCCCTCCCTCCCTCCCTCCCTCCCTAACTCCCTCCCCAGGAGGCCTTCCTAACACCTGCCTCTTACCCCTCTCTCCCCTGCCGCTTGGAGGCCGCGGAAGGGCATTATTGTAGGGCACGTATTGGGGGGGGGGGCGAGGGGGAGGGCGAGGGGGGAAGGGGACAGGAGAAAGAGACGGGGGGGAAGAGGCCACAGGGGGTAGAAAGGAGGTCGAGAGAAGGAAGGAGGTTAAGGGAAGGGGGGAAGTCGTAGGGGAAGGAAGGAGGGCATAGGGGAAGGAGGGAGGGCGAGAGAAAGAGGGGGGTGGGTAGGAGGCCTTGGGGCCTTGGGGAGTAGGAGTGGTGGGCGTGGGTTGGTGGGTGGGCGGAAGTACACGTGGATGGGGAGTTGAGGGCGTGTGTGAGCGAGC
>NC_061851.1:16889803-16899803 GCF_019202785.1 Penaeus chinensis | reverse complement strand
TATATCTTATCGGTATCCATGTTTATTTATTTATTTGTTTATATATATTTTTATCGGTATCCATGTCTATTTAATTTATTTATATATATATATATATATATATATATATATATATATATTTATCTATCTATCCATCTAACTACCCATCTGTCTATCTGTCTATCTATTTATCTATCTATCTATATTTTTATCTACCTATCTACCTATCTACCTACCTACCTACCTACCTACCTCTCTATCTATCTATCTTTATACAAATACACTTATTTATCTAGCTAGCTAGCTACCTGTCTGTCTATTTGCCTATCTATCATATTTTCTTGTTATCACCGTAATTATGGTTATTGATTATTGTATTGCTGTTATTACCAACTATCTTCATTGCTGTTTATCTGCAAACTGAAAGCAAAACGAAGTAGACAGATGTAAATATTGGAGGTAATTTTCTTACGTGGAGGGGCGAGTTCATTAGCCAAGAGTAACCAAACCTCATCAAGTGATAAGGTCATTAGCGAGTGCATTATGCCATTACGGCGTCAAGTGGGTCATTTGTCAAGGGTTAACGGCTATCGATCACGTGGCGCCGGGATTAACGACCGGTCGGTTTTATTTTAGAACTTTGGAGCTTTTGAAACAGGGAGGAGCTGGCGATTTGGAAATGCACTTTGCTGGAGGTTGTGGGGGGGAGGGAGGGAGGGAGGAAGGAAGGGAGGGAAGGAGGGAGGGAGGGGGGGAAGGGGGAAGGGAGAAGGGTTTGTGTGGGAGGATGGGGTGTCCTGTGTCCTTACAGAGTGATATTACATAACGTCCGCAACAGAGGATGGTACAAGGAGAGAGAGATAGATTGCGTATGTCCGATATATTTTCTCAAAGCTGATATAGCGATTTCTCTAGACTAGACTAAGACTCACCTGCTATTGGCTACGGAGGAACGGCGTGCAAACAGAGCAGTGTACTAAAGGGATGTAGTGTACTGTTGTGCTCATCCGTCTCAGGTGATCGCAACCGTCGATACGAAGATCGATAACCCCGAATGGCTATTGGCGATTAGAACCGGAGAAATCTAGTTTTGAATGGAGTTTGAATTCGGTTGGGAAGTGCGGGAGATGTATATCGAGAGACAGGCAGGTAGGCAGAACAGGTGGTAAGGAAAGTAAGGAAAGTGACAGTCAGTCAGTCAGTCAGTCAGTCAGTCAGTCAGTCAGTCAGTCAGTCAGTCAGTCAGTCAGTCAGTCAGTCAGTCAGTCAGTCAGTCAGTCAGTCAGTCAGTCACACAGAAACATGCAGAGTGAAAAAAGGACGAGAGAGGATCAGACAAAAAAAGAACAAGAAAAGAATGGAGGAGAGAGAGGGAGAGGGGTAGGGAGGGGGAGAGGAAAAGACACCAAAACCCAAAACAGAGAATAGGCATCAAAACCGAGGAGAGCGGGGAAGTGGCGGAGAAGAAGAAGAAATAGGAGACGACGAAGACATCACGTGGGATTCCAGGAGAGAGCCCCGCGTATGGGTTATTGACGTCGGGGAAGAGGGACGGCGGGGAGGCGGGGAGGCGGGGAGGCGGGGAGGCGCTCCGGGCAACACCGTCGCTGTGTATGGGGCGCCCGAAGGTTGGAAGGGGGGGCAGTAAGGGTGGAGAAGAGGGGAGGAAGGAAAGAGGAGGGAAAAAGAAAAGGAGGAGGAAGGAAGAGGGAGTGGTAAGGGTGGAGAGAGGGAAGAAGGAAAGGGAGGACGCGGGAGTGAGGAATGAGGGAAGGAGGAGGAGGGAAAAGTGAGCGGTAAGGATAGAGAGAGACAAGGAGGGAAGAAGGGAGAGAAGGAGGATAAAGGGATAAGGAAGAAGGAGTGGTAAAGCTTTAGAGAAGGAAGAAGGGGAAAGAAGGCGAAGGGACGAAGGAGAGAAAGAGGAGGAAGGAAAAGGGAGCGGTAAGGGGGAGAAAAAGGAAGAGGTTAGAAAGGAGAGAAGGGAGAGTGGGAGTGGCAAGAAGAGAGGGGAAAGAGGGAAGAGGGGGCGGCAAGTGGGGAAGAGGGAGAAGAGGGGAGAGAGGGAAGAGATAAGGAGCAAGGAGGGAAGAGGGTGAGAGGAGGAGACGGAGGAGAGGTAATTAAACACATGTAAGGGAAATGAAGTTACGAGTCGAACGTGGATACGCGAAAAATAGAGGGGGAAGAGAATGTCGTTATTTAACATTACTTTGGTGGTTATAATGAGCGATGGGGGTGACGATGATGATGGTGACGATGGGGAGGAGGATGGTGGTGATGACAATGGTGATGGTGATGAGGATGGTGGTTATGACGATGGTGGTGATAATGGTAATGACGATGGTGATGATAGTGATGATGATGGTGATGACGATGGTGGTAATGATGATGATGGTGGTGATAGTGATGATGGTGATGACCATGGTGGTGATGATGGTAATGACAATGATGAAGATAATGTTAATGAAATTAATGATAATGATAATATTAATTAATCATAACAATAATAATACAAGTGATTATAATAGTAATGTTAATCATTATAATATATAATTATAATAACCATGCTGCTACTATTACTACTACTACTACTAATTATTTTTATTATTATTATTATTATTATTATTATTATTATTATTATTATTATTATAATGATAATAATAATAATTATTATTATTATTATTATTATTATTATTATTATTATTATTATCATTATTATTATTATTATCATTATTATTATTATTATTATTATTATTATTATTATTATTATTATAACAATATTAATGATAATGATCGTATCAAAAGAGGAGGAAGGAAACAAATCAATAAATATAAGTAGAGAATAATACACAGGGCTTGGCTCAAAGGGATCGGTTCACGCAGGGGTCAGGGGTGTGCGGGCGTGCGGGCGTGCCGAGAAACCCGGAGCCAGGTGTCCGCGTGGGCTGGCCATGGGCGTGCCAGCTGCGTTGCGGGCGTGCGAGGCGGGCGGGGAGCAGATGGCAGCTCGTTTACTTGCTTGTTGAGGGTTGCTGTTTGGCCCGGGGGGGGGGGGGGGGGGGAGGGGGGGGAAAGGGGGGAGGGAATGGGTGGAATTAGGGGGGAGGAGGAGGGGGGGATGGGGAGGAGTGGGTAGTGGGTGGAAAAGGGGTGGGGGGTGGGGGGAAGGGGAAATTGGGGTGGGGAGGGGTGGGGAGGGATGGAATGGCGGAGCGGATGGGGTTGGGAAGGGAAAAGGGAGGGGGATGCAGTATGGGGAGGAGGAGAGGTGGGAGGGGGAGAGGGTAGGGGTGGAAAGGGAAGAGAGGAGAGGGAAGGGGAGGGGGAGGGGTGAAGTGGGGGCGAGGAGAGGGGTGTGAAACGATAAGGGGATGAGGGGAAATAGGGAGGGTGTAAGGGCAGGGGGCAAGGGGTAGGGCCAGGGGCAGGGGGTGGGGGGCAGGGGGTGGGGGGCAGGGGGTAGGGGAACTCATGGTTGAAGCGTTGCGGATTACCGGGTAAATGTTATAGACGATGCCAGCGCGGCGCAACTGGGGCAGCGTGCGGGGAACAGGGGGGGGGGGGGGGGGATGAAGACAGTGCTGTGGGAGTTGATATTGGTCTCTATTGCTACGCTGAAAAAGAAAGGATTACCTTCTGAATGGTTTTGTCAATATTGAATATGCTAATATAAGGCATAAATTATTATTCTGTATGGGTTTGTCACTACTGAATATTCTAATATGAAATAGAAATAATTATTATGTATGGTTTTGTCGCTATTAGCTATCTGTCTATCAGTCATGCAGTCAACTTATCTATCGATTTATTGATCTGTCTGTATCTCTGTGCCTGTCTATCGATTCATCTATCTATCTGTATCTATCGATCACTCCATCTGTCTGGTTTTACTTACCTGAAAATATATATCGTATTATATTTTTCTGTCTGTGTATATTTATCTGTCTATCCATCCAACTATCTGTTTATCTATCTATCTATCCATCTATCTACATACATCTACATGCACGTGTAAATAAATACACACGCACACACATACATACACGTGCAATTACATTAACCCTAACCCTAGCACAAGTATATCATTGAAATGCCAGACTCTCAAGTGAGATGCATCTCCCCCCTAACCACGTGCCTTTGTTTATCTTTTTCAGGAGAAGAACAGCCTTCTGAATTACAACGTGTCTTGCATCATGACGCTACCGCCGTACCAACGCCAGGGCTACGGCAGACTCCTCATTGACTTCAGTGAGTAGCCTCGCCTCGGGAAGAAGGGCCGGGAGTTGAGATGAGGAGAGGTGTTGAGAGCGATGGTGGGAGTGGGGGTGAGAATGAGGGTGGGAATGAGGGTGGGAATGGTGGGGAGAACGGTGGAGGGAATGATGGTAAGAATGGTGGTAGGAATTATGGTGGAAATGATGGTGATGATCATGGGAATTATGATGAAAACGATGGTGATAATGGTAGGAATTATGGTGAAAATGATGGTGAGAATGAGGAGAGGGTGATTTAGGTATTTAGCATAAATATGGTAGTAAGAAGAGTGATAAAGATGATGATGATGATGAAGTGATGAGGGTGATGATGATGATGACTATGAGTGTGATAATAATGATAATAAAAGTAATGACGGTGAGTGATATATTGATGAAGGTAATTCTAATAATGAATCATAATAGTAAAAAAACATATAGCAGGTTTAATGGTTAAGGTATACACAATGATAATGAAGAATTATGAAGAGAATGATGATGATAAGGCCAGGGATGATGGGATTAAGAGCGTTAATAATTTGGATTTTTTTCTTGTTTTATTGTTGTGATGGTGGGGATTTTGATGAAATGGTGATGATTGTAATGATGAGGATAGTGATGGAGACGAACAGGAAGAGAAGGATAATATCTGTGATGATAATGATGATGTGGATAAATATAAATGCTACGATAGCGACCAGGCAGTCCAGCAAAATCTCCCCCTTCACTCCCCCCATCTCCCTAACTCTCCCCCATCCCCCTAACTCTCCCCACCCCCCACCCTTGCATGAATTTCCCTTTGCGTCTCGGCCACGCTCGCGTGAAATAGGCTGAACGGGCTTGCGGGCGTGTGGGCGTGTGGGCGTGTGGGCGTGGCGGCGACGGCTTGAGCAGGAGGTCGTCTCCTTCCGGAACGGGCGGAGTAGGGAGGGGGAGGGGGTGGGGGTGGGGGGAAGAGAGGAAAGGGGAGGGGGTCGGGGTGGGGGGAAGAGAGGAAAGGGGAGGGGGTTGGGGGAGTTTGATTCGATTCTCTGTCTCTGTCTGTCTCTCTGTCTCTCAGTCTCTCTCTGTCTCTCTCTGTCTCTCTCTGTCTCTCTCTGTCTCTCTCTGTCTCTCTCTCTCTCTCTCTCTCTCTCTCTCTCTCTCTCTCTCTCTCTCTCTCTCTCTCTCTCTCTCTCTCTCTCTCTCTCTCTCTCTCTCTCCTCTTTCTCTCTCTCCCTCTTTCTCTCTCTCCCTCTTTCTCTCTCTCCCTCTTTCTCTCTCTCCCTCTGTATCTCTCTCTCTCTCTCTCTCTCTCTCTCTCTCTCTCTCTCTCTCTCCTCTCTCTCCTCTGTGCCTTACTCTCACTCCCTCTCTTCCTCCCTCCTTCCTCCCTCTGTTCCTCACTTCTTTCTCCCTCTCTTTCTCCCTCCTTCCTCACTCTGTTTATCAATCTTTTCTACCTCTCTTCCTCACTCCTTTATCCCTCTTTTCCTCAATTCTTCCTCCCTGTCTTCCATCCTCCTTCCTTCCTCCTCTTTTATCCCTCTCTCCCTTATCCACTTTTCATTCCCAACCAGCACCGCCTCCTCCCCTCCCCTCCCCTCACCCCCTCACCCCAGATCCACTTCCCTGAAAGCCATTGGCCCTTACCGGTTACAGGTTTATAGAAGACCGTCGTAACCTCTGCTCCGCCATAGGCCTACCGCTGTTTCCCCCTTGCTCCCCTCCCTGCCTCCCCATCCCCTTGCCCCCTGCTCTCTGCCCCCTGCCCCCTGCCCCCTGCCCTCAGTATGGGCTCCGAAGTTGCCCTCGTAAAATTCAACTTGTGCCCTTCAAAAGCCCCCTTGGTCTCTGTGTGGGGAGGGGAGTGGGGGTTGGGGGATGGATGGGTAGGGGTAAGGGTGGGTGGGTGAAGGGGGATAGGGTGGGGTCAAAAAGGGGGGAGAGGGAAGGGGAAGGGGCGAAGGGGTTGGTTCTATTCGTCGTCGGATCTCTGTCTCTGTTTCTCTCTCACTCTCTGTATTTCTGTCTCTCTGCCTCTCTCTCTCTCCCTCCTTCCCTCCCTCCCTCCCCTCCCCTCCGCTCCCCTCCCCTCCCCTCCCCTCCCCTCCCCTCCCCTCCCCTCCCTCCCTCCCTCCCTCCCTCCCTCCCTCACTCACTCACTCCCCTCCCCTCCCCTCCCTTCCCATCCCCTCCCCTCCCCTTCTCCCGCACCTCTCTCTCCCACGCCGGTCGGTCGCGCGAAGGAAGGACCCGCTCAGCGCTTAATAATGATAAAGCCAGCAACGGGCGCTATTTCCACGCGCGTATTGGGAGTCGGCGATGGCGTTAGCGTGACGGCGCGTGTTTTCACCTCACGCGCGTTCGTGCCGTGAGACGAAGGCTTCGCGATAGTGGGTGTTTCGAAAGGGAGGGTCAGTTGGGAGGGGGGGGGGAAGGGGAGGGAGGGAGAGGGAGGAAGGGAGGAATTGATGGAATAAGGGAGGAAAGGAGTAAATGATGGAATAGGGGAGGGAGGGAGGAAGAGTGAAAGTAAGTGAGGGATTGAGTGAGTGAGTGAGTGAGTGAGTAAATAAGTGAGTGAGTGAGGGAAGGAAGGAGGGAGGGAAGGTTGGAGGGAAGGTGGGTCGCGGTGCGGCATGAATCGCCCGGCGCTCCTCTCTATAAAAGTTGCTGAGAAGGGAAGGTTATTCATGTTTTCTTGTGCTTCCTCCTCCTCCTCCTCCTCCTCTTCCTCCTCTTATTTTTTCATCTTTCAGAAAAATATCAATTTCTGCTCGTACATAATCATTTATCCGTCCATCCCTTTCCCATGTATTTATATATTCATATTTACAATAATATATTCTATATAGAGTTGTTATTTTTAAACTTACTACAACTACAGCAGTAAGAGATACTTAGGTTTTCCATTCTGCTGTATTTTTTTTTCTATTATTACCGTGATTACTTTTTACCCTAATCTCAATTTTGTTGCACTGAAAGTATTTACAAGTCTTTATGGAGTCAGACATCGCCCTTTGAATCTTTTTCCCTTTCGCGTTACCTTCGTGTTACCCGTTACCCTCGCGCGTTACTTTCACCGGTATACTCCGCGTGAGGGCTTTTTGCGTGGGTTATTTTCACCGCGACGAAATCAGGTGTTGGGTTTCAGCGAACCGTGATCACTGTGACAGATGTTCGTCGGAGAAAAAAACAAAAAAACCTTGAGATTTATTTCCGACGAAGATATATTCGAAACTGATTAAATACATATTTCGTATTATGAAGGTATTCGTTCTCATTTTGACCTTTTCTGCTTACGTGGGTCTCGGTGTCATGGCGATTGGAGGCACGCGGTAATTTAGTTGTTTTGCAGTCCTTTCGTATTGTTTCATATTCATTTATCTTAATTTAGCTGTAATTTCTTTTCATTAATCTTAATTTAAGTCTTATTTTCACTCTAAATTCCAACCTTTGCCATCATCGACCCGAGCAATATTTACGAAAGGGCGCCCACGCTTCACCTCAAGCACGGGCGCCTTTCAATTGCTCTGGCGTGGGCGTTATTGGGCGTCGATATATACATGTATATTTATTATCAAGCACAACGGACACTACGTACGCTGCGGATGCCCTTGCGATTCAGACGGGCGCCGTTCGTGTGCGTCGGTTGCTCGATAAGCGGACGGACCCCCCTACCCCTCCCACCCCACTCCCTGTGCTCCTGCCAGTCATTAGACTTTAAAAATGGTAAACCAATACTGTGGAGGTGTGTATGAGGCGTATGCGTAATGGCCGCCCTCTTTGGCCGGGCATGTGGGGCAGAATTTTTTTCTAGGTGCAATTCTTTTATTTTTTATTCCTTTTTTTATATTCCTTCTTTTCTTTTTTTTCTTTTCTTTTTCTTTTTCTTTTTCTTTCTTTTCTTCTCTTCCTCCCTCTCCTTCCCCCTTTCCTCTTTCCCCTTCCCAACTCTCCCCTCTCCACCTCTACCTCCCCCCAACCTTCTCCCCCACTTAGTCTCCCTCTCTCCCTTATGTGTGGAAATAAAGTCGTGCCAAAAACAGAAAGAAACAAAAAAGTATGATTATCGTGATTCAATAAGTAACGTGTCACGAGAGCGAGCCATTCCGTCGGCGACCCCCCCCCCCCCCTTGAAGTCGGTTATTCGTCCGCTCAGTCGTTACGACAGTTTTCAGACAATACTTGGATAATGGCGATTTTTTCCCATTAATTATGTAACTGACAGAGCCGACTTGGGCGCAGGGTTCGGTGATAGGCCTACAGAGGAAGGTGATTTTTTTTTTTTTTTTTTTTTTTTTTTTTTTATTATTGTATGGAGGAAGGACACCCATAAGTCCTTCGTAAATGTTGAAGGATGTTGAGACACGCGACATTCAGTTTTCAGAAGGATTTGCGTTATTTTGAGGTTGAGGACTTTCACTCTGCGTCGCCCATTTTCTTTCGTTCGTTGGGCGCGAAGGAAAATTAGGATCTGGCCGTATGTAAATAGATATTTGCTGTTGGAACCCGGTAGACAGAAAACGGATGTGTGTTTTTTTCCCTTCTCTTTCGTCCGAGAGGAGAGTCGCAAGCGTCCAGACCGAAGCTTCATTATTATCATTATTTTATTTATTTATTTATTTATTTATTTATTTATTTATTTAAATTGCCAAGTTGAAAATGCCTTTTTGTGCGTATGCTGTTTCTTTCTCGGACAGCAATTTTACACGTTCAGGGATACTTGCGTTTTACGTTTTTCACGTACAATTACGCTAAAAAAAATGAACGTTTGTACGGGTTACGAGGAAACGAGGCGATGAAGAAAAACGAAAACAGACAAACAAACAAATCAACAAATGGGTAATACTTGGAGAAACTTCTGAAATATTTTTTTTCTCAGCCGCTGTCGAGTAGTAATAAACTTCAGTCTTCTTGCTTAAATAAACGTGAGTTTAATCAAGATTTTCGTTTTTAATATAATGAGATCAGCCCTGCGAGTGTGATGGTGCGCCATGAGGAACATCTGAATCAACAGCTGATTTTATGGATTGAGGGGAGGAGCGCGTTTCAAAAATAAGGGGGTAGGGGAAGAGGGGTGGTGGAGGGAGGAGGGGTGGTGGAGGGAGGAAGGGTGGTGGAGGGAGGAAGGGTGGTGGAGGGAGGAGGGGTGGTGGAGGGAGGAAGGGTGGTGGAGGGAGGAGGGGAGGGAATGGGGGAGGGGAGAGAAGTGGAGGAGGTGGGTATGGGGCGGGGGTAAGGGGGTGGGGGGAGGGAAGTGTGTGGAAGGGTGTAAGGGGACGGGGAGGAGGGGGAGGGAGGAAAGGGGAGGGGGTTAAGGGAGCTCCGAGAGGGATGACGGGCTCGTGGAGGTTGCACGGGTGTGGGGGGAAGAGGGAGGGGGTGGAGAGGAGGAAGGGGAGGGGTCTTCGGCTTAAGGAGAAGGAAGGAGGGGGTCCTCCGAGTGAGGAGGTGGGGGGAGGGTAGTCCTCAGTAGGAGGGGAAGGGGGAGGGAAAGGAGTACTAGGTATAAAGAGGAGGGGGCGGAGTATCAGGCAGGAGAAGGAAAAGGAGAAAAGAGAATAAGAAATCGAAAGTGAAGAAGAAGAAGAAGGAGAAGGAGAAAGATGGGGAAAAATAGAAGGAGAAAAGAAGAAGAAGGAAAGGGAAAACGAGAAGTAGAAGGAAAAGGGAAAGGAGGACGAGAAAGGATGCCCGAGCGTGAGGCAGGAAGGAATCACAAGGGAAGAAGAGAGGGAGGGTTCATGAGGCTTCATGGGCTTCTTCGTAGGTTTTCTCAA
>NC_061851.1:16879803-16884803 GCF_019202785.1 Penaeus chinensis | reverse complement strand
GAGACAGGTGAGGAGGGGACCGCCGCACGCGCACACAGGCACTTACACCTACACTTACACCTACACTTACACTTACACTTACACTTTCACTTTCACTTTCACTTTCACTTTCACTTTCACTTTCACTTTCACTTTCACTTACACTTACACTTACACTTACACTTACACTTACACTTAACACTTAACACTTACACTTATACTTATACTTACACTTACACTTACACTTACACTTATACTTACACTTACACTTACACTTACACTTACACTTACACTTAACACTTAACACTTAACACTTATACTTATACTTATACTTACACTTACACTTACACTTACACTTACACTTACACTTACACTTGCACTTACACTTACACTTACACTTACACTTACACTTACACTTACACTTAACACTTACACTTATACTTATACTTGCACGCACACACACTCACACACACACACACACACACACACACTCACACACACACACACACTCACACACACACACACACACACACACACACACACACACACACACACTCACACACACACACACACACTCACACACACACACACACACACACACACACACACACACACACACACACACACACACACACACACACACACACACACACACTCACACATGCATATATATACATATATGCACGTACTATAGACACATGCATGAAACATATGTATAAACTTATGTAAATATTAAGTCATTGTATGGAATATGTGCATTATAACACTTTTGAATCTAATTATTTCCCGAAATTTAACCCCCATAACAATTGAACTGCATTCTAACCACGTCTCTTCACCTGCACCCTCTTAATTCCTCCCCCCCCCCCCTTCTCTGACCCGCCCTCCCCTTCTCCACCCCTTCCTTCTCTCCGCTTCTCTCCCATTCCGTTCTCACCCTCCCCCTCTCTCCCCAATTCCATCTTCCTTGTTCCTTCACTCCCTACTCTCTCTTCCTCTCATCCTCTTCTCACCATATCCTCTTCGCCTCTCACCCTCTTCCGTGTCTACCTCTACCCCCTCCCATTCCCCTTCTTTTCCCCTCTTCCCTCCCCTTCTATCTTTCCTGGTCTCTTCCCTCCCCCCTCCCCCTTCCCCATCTTTCCCCTCGCCCTCCCTCCCCTTCCCCTTCCCCATCTCTCCCCCTCCCCCCTCTCTCTCCGCGCCCCCTCCCTTTCCCCCTTCCTCCCCCGCCTCTCTCTCCCCAACAGGACCTTCTGGAGGAGTTCCTGGAGCGGCAGAAGCGGCGGCGCGCGGACTACAAGGAGATCGACCCCAAGTGCCTGAACTGGCGCCCCTACGTGCCCCCGCCGCCCTCCGAGGACCAGACCAGCTCCAACAAGAACAAGGCCGCGGCAGCCAACAAAGCGGCGGCGGACAGGAAGAAGGCGCAGGCGGCGGCGTCGTCGCAGTAGAGGGGGGGAGAGGAGAAGGAGGGGGAGGAGGAAGGAAGAGGAACAAAGAGGAGGTGGAGACGAAGGAGGATGAGGTGGAGATGAAAGAGGAGGTGGAGGAGGAGGAGGAGGAGGAGGAGGAGGAGGAGGAGGAGGAGGAGGAGGAGGAGGAGGAGGAGGAGGAGGAGGAGGAGGAGGAGGAGGAGGAGGAGGAGGAGGAGGAGGAGGAGGAGGGTGTTCGAGGAATTGTGAGAAAAAGGAGGTGGAAGAGAGGAAGTGAAGGAGAGAAGAGGAGAGAGGAAGAGAAGAGAAGGAGAGAGGAAGAGATGGAGATAGGAAGGGAAGGAGAGAGGAAGAGAAGGAGAAAGGGAAAGAGGGAGAGAGGGAAATGGAATGTTCATTCATCGTCATTCATTCATTTCATGTTTTTAAAATGTTTTATTTATTGTTTTTTTTTTTATTCTCTTGAAAGAAAATCCTGTTTTGATTTTTATTTCTTTAGAGATTTCATTCACCTTTTATTTCTTCTTTTTTCGCACACATTGACGTAAACTTACATCCACGTTCATTTGTTTGTACGCTCGCTCACTCTTTGGACAGTGATAAACGCATTTTAAACCATACTTAAGATTTTATGCAATGTCTTTGTGTATAATGGAGAATGGAGTCCAGGAGAGGACTAAGGCGAGGGATTTTAGTCGAGGTCAGGGTCACGTGAAAGTGTGTGTGTGTGTGTGTGTGTGTGTGTGTGTGTGTGTGTGTGTGTGTGTGTGTGTGTGTGTGTGTGTGTGTGTGTGTGTGGCCAGCATATTTTAGGTGCCCCCTTTTCCCTCCCCCACCTTCCTATCCCCTCTTCCTATACCCCTTCCTCTTCCCCTCCCTTTTCTTATCCCCCTCTCCCCTTCCCCCTCTTTCTAATCCCCTCTCATCCCTTTTCTCCCTCCCCTCCCCTCCCCTCCCCTCCCCTCCTTTTCCCCTTCTCCCTTCCCCTCCACCTCCTCCCCCTTCTCCTCATTTTAGGGAGAGGGAAGAGGGAAGAGGGAGACGGGAGGGAGGAAGAGGGAGGGAGGGAGGGAGGGAGGGAGAGGGAGAGGGAGAGAGGGAGAGAGGGAGGGCGAGGGAGAGATTAATAGAGATAGATATGAATAGAGAGAGAGAGCGTGATCCAGCGATACATAGAATTCCATGGCATCTCCTGTGAGAACACCACTTCCCTCCCCTTCCTCCCTTCCCTTCTTTTCTTCTTCTTCTCCTCCTCCTCCTCCTCCTCCTCCTCCTCCTCCTCCTCCTCCTCCTCCTTTGGCAGCGTCTCACCCCCCCCCCCCCCCTCTCTTTCTCCTGGGCGACCGGACGTTAGTCAGTCCGTTAGACATTTCGGAGGATTCTGGAACTCTCACTGCCACAAGCTAAAGGATAAATAGATTTACGAATAAAGAATGTAAATTAGATAAAAAAAAGAAAAAAAGTTACGTTTGCTGTAGAAGGCACGCTGCGATTGTATTTTCTTGGGATCAGGGAGCAGCGTCAGGGGGCTGTGACGTGTTAGCGGTAAAGGGGTTTGGAGGAGCGAGGGCGTGTGTTTGGGTGGGCGGGTGGGCGAGTGGGCGGGTGTTTGGGTGGGGACGGAAGGAGGAGGTGGGTGGGTACCTCATGACACGGCTGATGCCAGATGGGAGTTCCAGCAGCCAGCGCCCGCACGCCCGCCCACCCGCCCTCCTGTCCCTCTGCCCACTTGCTTGCCCGCCCACCCGCTCACCTGTCCCCCTGCCCACTTGCTTGCCCGCCCACCCGCCCACCGGCTAGGTGTTGTCGAGGAGGCTCTTTTTCTCTTTGTCCGTATCCGTGTCTGTGTCTGTGTCTTTGTCTTCGTCTTAGTACGCCTTCTCGACAGGCAGGGAGAACCCCGCTAGATATGGCTCAACTTTCTCGAGGATGTTGCAGGCGGGATTTTTATAAAATTCAGTCTTATCATGATTATTCTGTTTTTAAGAACTGACAAGATGTCACTTTGTTCATCGATGTATTCGTAGAGATGAAGATAATTTTTTTTAAAGGAGATATACTTCCCGGTGGGGTAATTTCTCCCCCTCCCCCTTTACAAAAAGACTGATTCTTTCGAGAGTTAAAGTGTATTTTTGGTAAGTGTGGAAATCATGATATGGTGTATGATGTATATAATGTACAATCTCCTTTGTTATCGCTAGAAGGTTGAAAGTCTTAGCCAGAGGAAGGGTGTGATGACCCTACCAGGCGCGCTGCCGAGTTGTTGTGTCCAATGTCGATTGGATAGGATTTTTTAAATAAAAAAAAAGAAAAGAAAAAAAAACAAACAAACAAACAAACACTTTTTATGAACGTTATTTAGCCGTTAGTTTTAAAACATCGGTAATGATAAATGTTATCTTTTTATGTTGCTCAGTCGGTTCCCATTGGGCGAGTTTTCCCGCCCAGATTCAAGGAGAAGAAAGTGCTCTGGCGCCTGTGCTCTCGGGCTCCCGCCGGCCCGCCATTGTGGGACAGAATCAAACCTATTTTCGAAGGTACGACAGGTTTTAGCGCATGTGTGTGACTCTATGTGTATTTTTTATTTTCCTTTCTTCCTATTAGTATTATAATTATTATTATTATTCCTATTCTTCACCATTCTCCCTATTCCTGGGATTTTAATCGCACGCTGTCTTATAAATGGGTTCGTTTTAAGGAACCCAGTTTAAAATGAGAGAAGAAAAAAGATATAAAATTAAGAATAAAAGAGGATTTTTTTCTTTAGGGGGGGGGGGGGAGGGAAGGCATGCACAGTCGAGGTCAAATTTTTATTTTTGTATAGCATTGCATAATATGATAGCGGGAGCCCGGGCGAGGGAGCCACACCTACAGAGAGCGCGTCCTGGAAGTCCACGAGAAGAGTTTCTTTATATTCATAATGTCACCCGTTAATAAAGAATGGTTATATCGTTCTCTGACTTTGATTTCGCCGTTCCTTGCTCCGTTTGCGTTTGGGTTGTTGCGGATTTCTGTCGGCGGGTTTATGGTTACTGAGAGAGAGAGAGAGAGAGAGAGAGAGAGAGAGAGAGAGAGAGAGAGAGAGAGAGAGAGAGAGAGAGAGAGAGAGAGAGAGAGAGAGAGTTTCTGTCTTCGGGTTTCTGGTTACTGAGAGAGAGAGAGAGAGAGAGAGAGAGAGAGAGAGAGAGAGAGAGAGAGAGAGAGAGAGAGAGAGAGAGAGAAAAGAGAGAGAGAGAGAGAGAGAGAGAGAGAGAGAGAGAGAGAGAGAGAGAGAGAGAGAGAGAGAGAGAGAGAGAGAGAGAGAGAGAGAGAAAGAGGGGGGGGGGGGAGTGTGTGAGTGAGTGAGTGAGTAAGTAAGGGTAAAGGAAGGGGAAAAGGAAAGAAGGAATATAAAAAATAAAGAAAGAAAACGAGAGGAGGAAAGAAGGAGCCGGGCCCCGAGCCGCCAAGTGGAGCATGACGGGAGAGAAATGCAGCTAAATTTCTTGAGCATGACGAGCAACCGATGCACTTGGTTGAGCGTTCATCAGGTTGCATTCATAGGCCGGAAGCATAGGATCTCGCCCCCGTGGTTTTGCGGGGGGC